>NC_056726.1:915308366-915454094 GCF_019279795.1 Protopterus annectens
TATACCATATGGGTTGATGATCTCAGCAACAAAGTGGCAGAATTAGATGCTAGTATTAAAGTGGACAATGAATTTTTCAGATACAAATATGAATATGGCCGCATTTTTTCTAGCATTGACCAGTATTTAACTAAACTTAAAAGCAACAAAGTTAAAAAACTTGATCAGGACTGTAAGGCTTATCAGGGAGGTACTGTGTATCCTGCACTATCGGCAGCACAAGTCTGGCAAGGACTGTTAAGGTCCAATGCATCAGCTATTAAAAGCAGCGGCACAGTAACGAATAATACCAGTGCCAACAGGAGAATCATATGCCTATCACCAATGATAACACCCATAACAACTTTAATTCTTACAACAATAATTTGCAAGGGCAAACAGAGGTTAGGACGAGTGAAAGGTTGTATAACCTTTGTCAACAACATAATAATGTTGGTCAACACAACCAAAATCAAAATTTTCGGGACGCCAATTATTTTGGCACCAGACTGAAGCAACAGAACAATTCTTATTTGAACAGATCCAAACAGAGGTCCAAAAAATGCAAGACTTAACTGATGTTTCATCTGACCTTTTCGGTTTAAAGTCTAAGCTGGTTGACTCTTGCTTGAGTATTAAGACAGATAGTTTGGACTTGAATTTGGTTGGTGACCAAAATAGTTTTACTACTTGTAATGTTCTAAATGGATCTATAGGTGTACCTATGGTGGACAAACCTGTTATCATTACCAACTCAACAGGGGACTTTAAAGTGTACAATTATTCATCTGTAACCATCACCTCTGATATTGTTGACTTTTTATCAAAGGATCAGACATATGTTCCAATGCAGAAATTTGACCTAGTAAAAACAATAATAGATGTTAAAATTTTTACTAGGAAGTTAAACTTTAATTTAATGATGGGGGGTAGCATAGAAGAAGAACACAGTGATCAATTTAGAATTTCTAGCACATTTAACCCTCCTTTGCATCCATTGGTGCAAGTGTTTGAACAAATGTGTGAATTGGACATTAGGCAAAGACTTAAGTATGGACACAGTTTCAACAGTAATGATCACACTAGTAAGACCGAATGTGAATATCTTGATTATATTAAATCGCATGATATTCATATTTGTAAACCCGATAAAGGGGGGTGGGGGTCTTGTAGTCTTTGACAACATAGACTACTATGAACGTATGGTGAATTTACTGGATTGTCCTTCTTATGTATTGAGTTCACAATCAGAAGTGAACAGAGCCTACAGTATAATTAAGAACAGCATTGAGGACATGTTTATAGAAGGCAGGGTGGAACAAAATGTTTTTAATTATATGTCCACTTTATATCCCAGGTATCCTTACTTGTTTGGTATACCGAAGATCCATAAAGATGTGAAAACCCCCCCTATGAGAGCATTGGTGGACGGACGTGGTTCACCTACATACCCTTGTGCCAAAGTTGTTGACTCAATTTTGCTTAAATTCTTGACACGTGAACATCAAATTTGTAAAGATTCATGGTCGTTCCTCGAGAAGATAGACAGTCTAGAATGTAATATTGATTACAATTTCCTCACAGTAGATGTGAAGGATTTGTATACGTGCATCCCCCATGACATGGGGATTGAATGGGTGAGTTTAGTGCTAAAGAAAAATGGGGCCACTAAAAGAGAGATAGCTTTGGTCATTGAGCCATTGGAGTTACAAGTTTATAACAACTTTTTTATGCTTGGTGACAACTTTTACTTGTAAAACGTTGGTGTCGCAATGGGTTCTCCCTGTGGGGCAAGTATAGCCAACTTAGTAATGGCTCATTGGGAATCTGAATATGTGTTTAAAAATTCAGGCCTTAAGGACCGGATAGTTTTTTTACACACATTACTTGGACGATATTTTCATTTTACTTAATGGTGATGTCGAGATCAGTAAAATGGTCTTGAATCAATTTAATGCATCTACTCAATTTTTGCGGTTTACTGCCACATACAATACGAAAGCAATAGCATACTTAGACATCTGGTTATCCAAGAATAGTGAATTAAATAGCTTTGTCGCAAGAATATATAGGAAAAACACATATTCAAATTCCTTCTTGCACTTTTCAAGCTGCCACCTGTATTATCAGAAGCGGTCAGTTATTAAGGGCCAGTTAGTGAGAGCTGCATGTATTGTGAGTTAGGAGGTGGATTTTGGTGATGATTGCCAGTTGTTGAAAAGTATGTTTTTACACCGTGGGTACCCTGCAACTATGATAGATGACTTGACAAATGAGGTCAAATATAAAAGGTTGAATGGCACGTACAAACCTATTCTGAGTATTAAACATATGCAGATGCAACAGGTAATAAATTCTGAAGTAATAATGTCCAATAATATAGATTATACTTCTGTTACATCTGTTGACTCTAGACCAAGGTTTATTGTTACATAAAACATGCATAGTTAAACCTGTATGGACATTATTCGGAAAAATTGGGGTTTGTTTAAAAGTAATCCCGGTATTTATACTAAAATGGGTGATAACCCCAGTGTACTTTTAGAAAGGGCAAAATTTGAAATCACTCTTTGAACAACAACATCACACTTATCCCAAAACAGTAGGGATGTATAAATGCCAAGGGTGCAACTTTTGCAAATATGTAGTAGAGGCTAATTGGTTTATTGTGCAAGGCATTCAATATAAATTAAAATGCAGGGCTAACTGTAATTCAAAAATGGTTATTTATTTAGCCGAGTGCCAATGATGTCCTGCTTTTTACGTAGGTAAAATGGAGCGGAGGCTCCGTGAAAGAATGTACGAGCACCAATACGCCATCAGTAGGAAAAAGCAAGACAATGCATTGGCTAAACATATTCTTGGTCATATAGAACATAGTTTTAAATTTTTAGTCATTGACCAAATTTTTCATGATATAAGGGGAGGTCCTTCACCCTTACAGCTGGAGGAATTAGAGTTAGCTTAGCAGATTAGATTTAATGCCTATAATTTTCCAGGCTTGAACGAAACCTGTTCTTTAAGCAGTATTTTGAAACTGAGGAGCTTAAAGAGGTGATGCTGAGTTGATATATTACCAGCTCAGCATTTATAAATAATTTAAAAGTATTTAAACACTGTAGGTTATATGTATGTTTTTATTTTGTCTTATTTATATATTTCCTTTGTTGGTTTTTATTTTATGACGTTAGAGTTTTAACATTTAGTGAATGTTTTTTATGACAGTAAAACATTTAGTTACTCATTGTGTCTTTAAGAAGGTGGATACGTAGGTTTGCTTTAAGTGGATTGGCTAATTAATCAAACCTGAATTTACTTATAAGTGTTATTGAATGTTAACATTTTGTCTAAAGAAGGTGCACATAGTGCAAACGAAAAGCACTTCATTAAATTTTTCATTCATAGCTTTGTTTGGTCCATCACTCTGACCACTGCAGTACCTGGTTTTTGAATTTTTTTGTTGTTCGTGCTTTCTCGGTTAATGGCCACCCACTGCATTTATGTCAGTGACCACCTGCTGCCATATGCTTTTTCTAGCAAACATATCACCTCTGCCTCTGTCAAGCAGGAAGGATCCATGGCTGCATAAGGCTTCAATGATGACCTTGCTGTCTGCATCACTAAATGGTAGCTTGTGTGGAACAGATGGTCTAGGTGCTATAATCATGTATGACATGAAATAGAAAAAAAAAACACAAAAAAAATTTTTGTAGCAAATAGATAAATTATTCTCCTCAAATAAAATATGTGCACAAAAGAATTGAACATATAATGTTCATTTCAGACCACACACAAGCTAAGGGAGCCCCCCCCCAAAAAAAGAAAAATTGTAGTAAATTGAATTATACCTGTTCTGTTAAAATTTCTGTAATGAGGACAGCAGCTGTGTAGCTGACTACTGGATGGCAGTATTATCAATAGACAGGCAAAAATGCAAAGTAGAAATTCCAATACAATTTTCTCAGTCTCTCTACTATTGTGGAGGTCACCATACAACATCTGAGAAGTTTAACACCTCTGTTAGCTACACATGCACAACCCCTTGAAGTTGATAATAAACACAATGCACTTGTCTGCAGTAACTGGTGAAATTTCAAGAGCAAATGGTAACACAGTACTGTGACGTAACCATACCATTAATTGACAAACTTTGAAAGCACAGCAGGAACTGACATATCTGCAGTATACCAACAGTGAATGAAAGTGTACAGCTAAAACATGTTTTTGTTGCATATTGAAATACATTCCAAATATGAAAATGCAAGCAGTTTATGAAGAGGGCAAACTTATCTTATGAAATAATGCAGCAATTTATACAGAAATCTCCTCCATGTAAATACCAGTAATGGTCTGCTGTGCCATATTAGTCTCCCCTCCTTCTGTTTTCATAGCTACACCATTACCTTTATATAGTATAGATTCAGCCCTCTGAGTACTGTGAATATGCAAATGAAGTGTTAAATCATTAGCATTCCTGAATACAAAAACTTGGTTGGTGTAGGGGATGTAAACATTGGGTAAGTAACTACATGACTGCATGCACATGCCCTAGCACTGCAGGGAGGAGCAATGAAAATTCTTAGTTGCTAATGGCTTGCAATTATTAATGATTACTCTGACTAAAACAACAAGCAATACTGAAGAGGCTCTTCTCTCTGAAGTGTGTATATCATGCACAGTCGACTTAAGAAAAATGTGGAAGCACTTTGACAGTTATGAGAACAACCTTAACAATATTGACATTAGTTTAAAAATAGCACACTCTCTATCCTCTGCTTAAATATTTTTTTCTGAAAAGTTAATCAGCCATATTACATATTGAAACAAAGATACAAATAAATTACCATGACACTGGATTTCTGTTAGGCTGAGAGGAGGGAAAATGCTCAGAAAATAAAGAGAAGGAATAGCTGGCAGTGTTGCCAAATTTACATTATTATGGTGGGATCTATTATTAGCCTACATTATCAGGCAATATGATATTCATCTAGACATGTTCAAGCAAATGAGAAAGAAATATTTTCTGATCTTTCTTCTGCTGGACCTGTACGTTGATGGTCTTCTAAGTTAGATAGGTATATTGGTGGAAAAGAGGGATAAGAAACACAACTGAGTGTGTGTTGTTATTGCACTGAATTGAGAGTTCAGATCATGATAGTGTGCCATATGACAGAGTTAATGCATATCTCCAGAGCATATGATCAGGTTGTAACACTCATAGTTTGGAAACCTCACAATCCTGCATTTTAATTATTACTCCCTGATATTTATTACTATGACATTTTTACTTTTATTGGGTTCATCATGTGTGCATGTTTTGGCAAAGAACACTTGACTGGCAGCATTTCATTGCAGTGAACAAGAGTCCACTGTCCAAGGTACAGACTAAGAAATTTAATTTGGAATACGATCACTAGGGCATTTTAGAGCGGCACAAGTGTGCATTTCTACAGCACTTTGAACAACAGTAACTGAAGAAATTATGCATATCCCCTAAGTATCACTGTAGCACATAGTGTAAATGAAGAGTTTAAAAAACAGGAAAGAGGTTTCAGGGTCTGAATACAGTTTGAAGTCACATGCTGTTTGTAATGTTTGCAGCAGATGGGCAAATGCAGTATATGTCTTTTTAATGGTATAACTGTTGATGAATAGAAATATGTCATGTTTGTCCTTGTGTTTTGTGGTGTGGAATATAAATTGTTATATTGTTGTTGCCTTTGTAATTTGTGTGCTGCTTAGCAGAATGCAAGAGTTCACAGGTGAAGGAAAAAAAATGAAAAATTTAATTTCTGAATTCTTCATTAGTGCAAACACTCCTGTCTCCACTGCACGGTATTTGTAATGGATGAGTGATGTGTACATGATATTTTCCTCCCTCTATGGCACACACTCCTGTCACGACTGCACGGTATTTGTAATGGGTAAGTGATGTGTACATGATATTGTCCTCCCTCTATGGAACAAGCTGTAAATGCAGTGACTTTGGACCCCTAACAGAGTTGCTCTGGGGTTCAAACCCATCCTGTGTAAAGGAAATGTGGAAATTATTACTTTCATCACAACTTTATATGCTGTTTTTTCCTGTTTCTTGCCTTCTGCAGTTTCTCGCTGCTGTGCAACGTGCAATCAAGCTTACCTGCTATAGGAAAAAAAGTGAAAAATGTTATATGGGCAGCCTTCAGTAGTGCAAATTGGATTAGTGGTGACATCAGCACTCTTGACAGTACTGAGTGGAGAACTTCCAGCTACTGTGTACCTGTCTCTGTAGCGCAAGGTGTAAATGCAGTGATACTAAAGACCCAACACAGATGATCCATGGTTCAAGGTCAAATAGCCATTTTTTTCACAATGGCTACCAAAATACCATTTCAAAATACTTTGCTTAAGAAGGCAACACTACATTCATCGCTATCATAATTAGGTTGATTGCAAGAAATGTAACAGTACCACTTTGATACATACACGTTTCTAGGTAGCATATTATGCACTTTTTAGGTATCATATTATACACTTTTCTAGGTAGCATATTTCATTAATGACTTACTTATGAAACCCAGTTGATTTTATGTGTAACTATTTAAGCATGACAGTTATGATGATTAATTAAAAATAGGTTCATAGGAGATTATATGGCTAACAGCTCAAGAGCCCTTACAATCCTAGCTTGTTTCACTCAGATTTTACCCAATTTTCTATCTCTAGAGAAAAGATAACAAGGGTCAGCAAACAGGGATTTGAAAATATTTATAGACTGCCTCTGTCCATTAGGGACATGGGTGCCACCCCAGGAGAGAATTTGCAGTTTCCCTTATCCATTGGTCCAGATTGCATTAGAAGCCTTATCCATTGGTTCAGATTGCATTAGAAGATGGCCAGGGAAGGGCTCTCTTTTATGTGAATAGGAAAGCCTATTCCAGAGGAGGGGCAATCTCTGGGACACATATATGTCTCTCCTGCATGATCTATTCATGTCAGAGATTAGGTTTAGATCCTTGGAACAGGTAACCCTTGTGCAGTTAGTTCTGTGAATATGCAACATTTTTATCAGGGCTAGGTCAGAAACTGCCTTGTAGGACAGGCATAGATCTCTCCTCAGAAATCAGTAGGAAACTGAATACAGTGATGGGCTTTTAATCGGTCCACATATGACATGTTGGTTATACCTTACATTTCTTTTGGTGAGAAGCCTCTGAGAATGCTACAGCTGTTGCCATTGCCTGGCAAGTTGCATTGTACTAAATTATTGGTCTGATGAGAGATGAGTACAATGGCACTATGACATCCTTAGATCTGGATGCCATACCCTTACTTATAAACTGAGCCATACAGAAGGATTTCCTCACCACAGTGGACACATAGTGGTCAGAGTTTAGATTACTATCTGACTACTCAGATCTCTCACCAGTGGGTCCACTTTTGGGGGGTGGGGTGAAATCAATATTGTAATTTGCAGGGCTACTTGATTTCACAAAGGGTATCATTATGCAGTTCTTCACATTTAGTTTGAGGTCATGGTTCTGACACCAGTCATTAGTCTGTGTCAGTCCTTTGTGTAAGATACCAATATCATTTGGGGAACCAATGATTGCTCCCATTCTGCAGTCATCAGCAAACATGTCAGCCAAAGGTTATCTACATTTGTCTTGACATCTGAGAAGTATATCCCAAACATGAGGGGGTCCAGCACTGAACCCTGTGGTACTCCACTGGTGACTGAACTCTTGCTGGATGTGGACTCTCCCACTCTACTAACATGTGTTCTATCCATGAGCCATTTGGTTATCCATCTGGTGACGCAGAGGTTTATGCTCAATTTTGTGAACATATCTGTAATACCTGAATGTGGAAATGTGTCAAATGCCTTGCCAGGTCAAGGTAGCTGGAGTCCACTGAATTACCCTCATCCATGGCCTTGGTGACACTTGTATATCTATGATGGGCACAACGCTTTAGTTAAAATCATCTTGACTTCTCACATAGCCCAACTCTGTGTTTAGAACAGTACGTGCTGTGAATTATGTATGTATTATATCACAACCTTATTACTTGGCTCATGAAAGTCTATCCATCTGACATATATTTACAAACAGTAATACTGCCTCTTTCATGGGAATGTAGTTCCCAGGACACCTTAAAGTTACACACATACAGGCCTATCTGAAGTGTATCTCCATTCATATTGAATGCAATATATTTGTAATGACCACAGCTGAAAAGGAGTTTTCCTGTAGCACTGAGAAATAATAACCTACCATGTATTTATACATTATTTACTCCATAGGTTGATTCCACCATACAGCAAAAAAAAAAATGAATGTCACGTACATCCTATTTAATGTTCTAAAGACCAAGGCAAGCAGACAGACCAAACCACAATGTTGGTGTTTACTACTTCTGGAAACCAGATGAATAGTTTCAGCATCACACATGGCAAATCCCAGTGCTATATTTCACAACTTCATTGTTGTTTGATAAAATCCAGTTATCTTTATCTGGCAATGGATTTGTCTGCTTTCCTTCATGCAAATGCCGTTGGCATGAGTGTGTGTGTGTTTGTGCACTGGCTGATGAATGCGAGATTTGTAATTTGGCACCAGTTTAGACATAGAGTTGGTGCTTGACCTCTGCAGACATGGCTGGTGAGGGTGATGATGGTGTTAAATTTAGTGCACAGAGGTGGGGTGTTGAAGAGTACAGGATTTTTGTGGCACCCCTCATGAAAAGCTACAGCACTAGGCTGCTGCAGTGGGACTATACTGGGTCTCAGTATAAGACTTGAGGCTTGGCACATCTTAGCCAAGGCTGTCTCCAGTGCAACTGGCATCTCATGCACTAGAGAGAATTGTTGTCACCACTATAGTGACCTGAAATGATGCAAGAAGGACCTGCTTAGCTAATGGAAGGATGTGTTTAGAACTCCTGACAGCCCTCACTTCTATAAGTATACTGAGCCACCAGCATGCGATTTTACAGAATGCAGTAGACACTCAAGATGGCATAAATTATACTTTCATGTCTCTTCTCCTCTTCTTCTGTATTGCATAGCTGCTGAAGACATTGCAGCAAACATGGAGGTACAACAAGAGTGGTTAAATTGTCTAAATGAGGCACAGGATCTGTATGCATCAAGACTTAGTGCAAGCCTAATAACTATTGTAATTATATGCAATATGGCAATATTAAAATAAAAAGTTGCATTTATGATATCTTAGCAGTGCAGTTGATTAATGGTACAACAGAATAAGACCTTTCCATCATACTTGGATGTGGCAAAGATGTATGGACTGGATAATCATACATGTGTATTTTGTGAAATTATTTAACTCCGCGGTAGTGCAGCGGTAGAGTTGTTGCCTCACAACAAGAGGTTCTCCCGTTTGATTCTCGGCTGGAGTGCAGGGAGTGCCTTCTGTGTAGAGTCTGCATGTCCTCCCTGCAGTTGGGTGGGCATTTGAAAGACATGCGTAAATGGCCATGCCTACGTTGAAGGTTGGATGTCGAGCTGGCACCTCAGCGTTTGTGAAAATCTACTGCCAATCATTAGCGGACCGGAGTTCCGCTGTGGCGACCCCTAACCGGGAAAAGCTGAAAGACAAACAACAACATTTAGTCATGTGATATACCATAGATCTAATTCTCTGTCTTTTTTTTCTCATCCCACCCCCTTCTCTCTCAATTTTTTTTTTAATTTTTATATGGCTTAAAAGTGTTTTGTTGTCATATATTTCTGCTTCAGACATTCAGCACAGAGAGGTAGACCAACCACTGTGGATCGGCCTGCCATTCCTCTGTATTTTGCAGCACTAACACCCAGCACTTCAGGGTTTGAACCTGTCAGTACTGCCTCCACAATCCCTGCCTTACCTGCTCCATCTGCACCAGGTAGATTTGCCTCAATTGCTGGTGCACTGGTACCCTCTGGGAGTAGTAGTAGTGGAGATAGTGATTTTGTCACCCAGGAAGAGCTGACAGGGCTGGAGAAGGGGTTTTGTGGAAAGAGGCCTCTGTGCCTGAACCAGCTGTGTAGAAAAGGTGCTTCATCATGTTGCCAAGGCAATGCCACATAAAGCACTTGACACAGGAAAATGAGACAGGAGACAGTGATGACAGTTCTGTGAGTGAGGACTAGATGCTCACTGTTCTCAGGCTTGTCATGGGTGCACATCTAATGTCCCCTACTATCCCCAATCGTGGTGTTCTCTACTCTTTTGTGTTCATCACCATTCCTGTCGGTCTTGTGTGTCTTGTATGCCTGCGCCTACTTACTTACTACCCTACCTACCTGACCCTCACATTCCTAACCCCCTCTCCCAGTATTCCTCTTTCTTTGAAAGTAAAAAAAAAAAATAAAAATTGACATCAGTCCCACAAAAAAATAAAGACCAATGCATAGCTCTGCACTTCACCTGTGTGTCTTCTTAACTCACTTGATTTGGTATAATTGTCTCTACAACATTATTTTGTTGTTGTTACCTACTCTTTGTGTGGTCGACAGTTCAAGTTCAGCAAATTCTGTCTACAATTCTACATTTATGTTGTATGAATAAGTGGACAGCTATGATTCTGTCCCACTACCTTCCTGCAAATTCCTCTGTTCTTTCTTTGTGTCCACCTATCTGCTTGCCCCACCCTCAGTTTCTATCAATCCCTTTTTCACACATTTGATCGGGTCAAAAAGTAGAATCACACACAATGCACTTGGCCAGAAATGACCCATATGAAAGCCTTCACTTTTTGTTCTCAGCATTTACACCAAGTTTGGTATCACAAACCAGTGCCGAGTAATGGTGAATGTCTGTTCATGTCTTATAGCAATTCCTGGTTATTTCTTGCCATCACCTGTAGTAGTTTGGCTATCCTTTATAAAGGTGCTTAAACAATCTGCGCTATTGGGATACAGAGTAAAGGCAGAATAAAGACAATACTTGGCAACAGTTATTCTTAACAATTTTTTGACTACTCAATGTACCTCTGTGGAGTGTTGAAGTAAATCACTTGTCTGAAAGTAGATTTTTGGCCATACCATTAAGAGTTTGATTCCAGGTGCATGTCACATTATTTCTTACTGTGCTGTGTTCTTTTTACTATACAGAACAGGCTGCAACTACATATATACTATACAAGTATATTGTATAGTATATGTGTATTTCTATACAGTGTACTTGTCCTCCGTAACAACTTTTTAGAGGAAACATCAAGGTAATACATAATGGTGATGCCATCCATTGAAAATGAGCAGTGTCACAGTTGTAAAATAAACCTCAAGTTGCACTTGTCTTTTAGCAAACCTTTACTAGCTTGTGATGTTAGATATATAGTTCAAGTCCCAAGATCAGTGCTTATAGTCAGAGTACATGTTGTTAACAGTGTTGTCAACCACATGTTATGTTCATGAGTAGATGTTTTTCCTCTTTCAAGTATTTATTCTAAATTTCCTTTTTAAAGGTTGTATTGAAGACTGATGCTGTCATTTGAATAGATTTCATTCCATTCCAGTTGTAGTGAGGTGCCTCCAAAGGACTGAGGGCACAAGGCGATGTAATGTATGTTGTTGCCTAAGTAAGTAATGTGTTCCAAAATGGGATTATATTCACATTGCACATAATTGCTGTTCTATCATTACACTGACAACAGCAGTGGGCCACAGCATGTTTGGGTCTATCTAGCATCAAGCAATGTTGTGTGACATACAGCAAGATTATTTATAACTAATTACATGGACACATATTCCTTGAGTCAGACACATAATGCAATGCTTTCACATAACTGCACATATGACAATTAACAATTCACTTATACCATGACACAGTCACTGATTCCACTATAGTGCTGTTTTTCTCTATGCCTGGGCAAGTGTTTCAAATGAGCATTGAGTGACTGTAAGCATTTGTGTCTAACTATTCTGCAGGAATGACTCACCCCCCCATTCTACTGTGTATATATAGAGTGGTAGAGGCCTCCCCCATCAATTTTAGCAGATAAAAATTATGGACAAATAAAGTACAGGTCATTTAATGACTTCACATAGGTGGAATAGTTCTACTTGTGGCACACATGATTAATAGCCATATTGTTAGTTGGAGGAGTTGTACAACTTGATGCTCAGTCCTAGCAATTAGAATCATTTTTTAAATATCGTGTCTGCTTCTATTTACTTTTGTTACCCAACAACCATTACATCACATCAGTCTTATCCCTTGATATGTTACATGAGCACATGTGAACATAGCTTTGGATTTCATGGCAGTAGCCAATTGTTCTGCCAATGTTATGGTGGGAGTGCTACTGTGGCACATGCATTGAGTACTGTGGTATACATAGGAGTGCTCCAGTCAGGGTTGCCAGACGTCCCTATTTGGGCGGGACTGTCCCAAAATCAGCAGCCTGATCCCGAGTCCCGCACTGCCGGTTTAAATCTCGGGCAGCCTTCGCTTTGTTTTTTTTTTTTTTGATTGGCTCGTATGCCGGCATACAGGCCAATCAAGAATCACTAAACACGGAGCTTCTTGTGTTTAATGCGGAACATTGCAGTTCCATATTAAACAGAAGTAGCTTGTGTTTAGCGATTTTTGATTGGCCCATATACCGGTATACAGGCCAATCAAAAAATCGCAAAACAGAGCTAGTTCTGTTTAATGCGGAACTGCGATGTTCCACATTAAACAGAAGAAGCTCCGTGTTTAGCGATTTTTGATTGGCCCGTATACTGCTATACGGGCCAATCAAAAAATCGCAAAACAGAGCTACTTCTGCTTAATGCGGAATTGCGATGTTTCGCATTAAACAGAAGTAGCTCCGTGTTTATTTATTTTTGATTGTCCCGGGCCAATCAAAAAAAAAATAAACACAGAGCTACTTTTGTCTAATGCGGAACTCTGATGTTAAGACCTAGCGTGGAAGACCATTTTTTTTTTTTTGTCTTCACTTTGTTCCTATCTGGCCAGTCGGAAATCTGGCAACCCTGGCTCCAGTTCTTGGGTGGTATGTGTACAAAAATACAGAGAAACTTTCCTTGACCAAGGAACATTGACATAGGACTTTTCACAATTGTGTGCACATGAGCATACTCAGTTAATTGCCATCAGTTTGACATGCTGATATGACATTCATTATCAAGACTGTTTTCTTAATTCACACATCAATTTCAGTTGTTTGTGATAATATCCATTGCAACCTCCTGTGGCAGATGTCAACAATACACAGCTCTGTGGAATACATTGCGTCAAAATATAGTGTTTACATTTATTTTTATCTGTCTGCACAATAACTGTCAGGCAGGAATGCCTTACCCAGTGGTATTATGTGTGGCACACTATAATCACATATTTGTAGCACCACACATCTACATATGGAATGCATAACCACTAAAATATTAAAGTGCATAATTCCCTTAATGGATGATCCTCTTCCTACATGCGTTTTGCCTATTTCAGTGGCATATGCAGTTAATACACAGCTCAGTGGTAATATTGATGAGAGGGGTTAGATTCTTGCAAAAGGAGATTGTGGCTTCTGAGCCATTAGTATTTTCCAAAAATGATATGTTAATGAAATGCAAGCTATGCAAATATACCGTAATGTATGTACTGTCTTTGCTAACTATCATCTCAACTCAGCAAGTTAATGACATTTATATCTCATGTAATCACCTGTTACAATGTTAATTGTGTAACTGTTACATCCTATAATATCCTTCCTGCTTCTATTTATCTATATTTGCTCAGGAAGTATGGCCACCACTAATTATTATGACATGCAATTTTATTATTACAAAATAGTCTTTGTGACATAAGTACCCTTGAATAAATTATATTAATACAACTTGAACTTTTTCCCTCACCTCTTACATATTTCTGTATAGATCTCTTTGAGTTCTGTGCACATTGTCATCAGTACACTTTCCCTGCCTGGTAACCCATCTATTGTAGCTGCCCTTGCTGTTTAGCTTCCCTTTACTTATTTCTGTATTTATATGTTTCATTTATATGCACGGTACACTCAGTACACTTTCCCTACCTGGTACAACTTGCATTACTTGCCCTGTGTAGCTCTCCGTGCTGTCCACATGATCATGCTTAACAGGTTTGCCCATAGGCAAGCCTGTTTGTTTACTGTGGGTGTTCATGCTGCTCAACACATTGTTGTTGCCACCAACACTATTGCTGGGCACAAAACATGCTTGTATTAATTAAGTGTGATGCACAGCATGCATATGTGATTAGCGCTGCTGTTGTCCATTGTGCTAACATGTAAACACCATGAAGGCTTTGTGTGAAGCCTACACAATTGCTCATGAATCCAGGGTACATATTTTTTCATCATTTTGCATTTCGGGTATTAGTTTTCTAAAGTTCTGATTGATGCTCAGGGTTTTACTGTTCAACATTTCATATTGGAACCAGCTATATTACAATATTTGTCCCAAAATTCTCTTTAGATATGCATCAGAGAGCAATATAATTAAAATAGCTGGCAGTTACTGACTGGGGAATTCATACCTCTCAATTGTACAGATTTTCACAGACTGTCCAGATTTCTGCCTCATATTTTTGGTCTATTTCTCATAAAATTGTGGATTTCTGGCAAATCACTGACAAATCATTGAGGGTTGACGTCAGAAAATAATGACAGTTAAGTTTCATACTTCGTATCCCTCAGACAATACATGCTAATGAAAAAAATGTTATTCTCTCAACTTTTTAAGCTTATTAGAGCAATATTTAAAATAGTGTTCCTATTTTGGGGCCTTTGTCCTGCCATTATTTATGGCTTTGTCCAGATTCCTTGCTCTAAGAAGTTGAGAGGTATGCTGGGGATCCTCACTTATTACAGCTAAAAGGTGAGGTTCCGAGCTTCATATATCAAAAAACAAATATTAAGGATACCTTAGAAAGGCCTTTATTTGACGGAAGATATATTATGTATAATATGCAGGGAACCTTCAAATGTGGGATATGTATTTAGGGTAGGCATGCTTGCTTTCTTAAAGGTTTAAAGGTGATTCAATAATCGTCTTTTGCCAATAAGCATTTTTCAGTAAGATTATAGAAAATTAAGGGGATTCAGAGATCTGAGTTTTTAAATTGTGAAATTGCAAATGTTAACACATAGCTAAGTTTCTCAACAACTAAGAAAATATACCACATTTGAATATGACCTTACAGTAGCCTGACTTGTCAAAGACATCAGATAAAGTAAATGCCATTATGAGCAGTGGGCTCTAAACTAAACCACTTTGTTTCTCTTTTAACACACACCACTAGAAACAGGACAGATAGCACTATAGAGATGTGTAATCTAATGCCTTGAATTATTTGCGTAGAATGAGCCCAAGGTCAGCATTACCTCATTCACTTGAGTCAATGTCATATAAGTGCCTATTGATCAAGTATCACACCCATCCCCCACTGTAGCAACTATGGCAGCAGCAGCTAATAACGCCAAAGCCTCAGAATGACAATACATTTGCACTTTGTTTTGTATCTTACCCTTTGCATGTGTTTGTCAAGTTAAGGACAAATGGAGGAGAAATAAAGTTACAAGCAATCAGTATGGAAAAATAAGAGGTGAAATAAATAACATTTTGGCAAAATGGATACATCAGTATGAGAGTAGCTGCTATTCAAACAGTCATTACTAAGAACAATGGGAAACAAATGAACCTTAGCTTTTATCAAAGAGTATAAAAACAATTTGCCTTTAGTTGTAATATTGTCTGCTTCACCTGTTTGAAGAAACACCCAAGCCAGATAATGTTTAATTATTCATATAAATTCAAAACTCACAAGAATGGAAGAGATACTGACAGCAAAATATAACAAGTGGTCTTACAGGTGGTTTTGGGGTGTACTTATGCAAATACATTAAATATGTGATTCACACAAAATATTGCAGTGATATATGGGAAACAGTAAAATGCTATATATCAACTAAAAGGCAACTAATATTAAATACATATTCCACAGTGCTTGGTTCTCCAGTTTCTTTCTCACCTAGGGTTTTGTACAGAGTTTGAATGTTCTCCCTGTGTCCATCTGGGTTTTCAGCAGGTGCTTCTGTGTCCTCCAACGTTCACAAAACGTGAACATGCCATAGGTGAAATACAACCCTCCAAATTGCATGAAGGTACACATGCCATGCTCCAGTGATTGTGTGTGTGTGTGTGTGTGTGTGTGTGTGTGTGTGTGTGGGTGCTTGCGTGCACGCGCACTCGCATACTTGCATCTTGTAATGGACTGGCACCCCAACCAGAATTAGTTTCTCTGCCTTGCACGTAGTAAGTGATAGTCTTAACTCTATGTACCCTGAACTGAATGAAGTAAGCTCTCAGTGAATGAATGACTGAATGATTATTTATTTAGTTTGTCACATAATTCAGTTTAGTGCTAGCTAATAAATTACGATTTGACTTACTGTCTCTTAACTATACCCTTTATACAGATGATGTAATTGTACTACAGTTTGGTAATGCTCTTCCAAGATTACAAGAAAAAGTTACATCATGACTTAATTTCATTAAGGAAATCAGTGAAAAAAATGCAACTGGTAATCAGCTGTACAAAAAAAAATCATGCTGCTTGGTACTTATCAAAAATAAAACCAAACCCATCTTTAACCATTAAAGACCCCAGTGGGGTACCTCTATGACAAGCCACACTACAAATGTACCATGAAATTAACATTGAGTAACAGTTAACATTTGTAACACGTAAAAAAATAACAGAAATGTATCTCACAAGCGGCTGTCTAGCATAAAAACCCTGAAACCTACTACCACTAGAGTCAAGGAAAGCCCTAGCATTTGCAAATGATAGTGCCCAAAACAGAACATTGCATACACATGTTTAATGTGGTGGCCCAACAGAATATCACTGCCACTCACTGGAAAAAATCAGGGTGCCTACCAGTGACTGAGTTACACTATTACTAAACTGCCTCATAAAAAATGCTTAATTGCTCCCATTGTCTACTTCTGACAAACAAACTGCAACACACACACACACACACACACACACACACACACACACACACACACACACACACACACACACACACACACACACACAAAACTGCTTATCCTTCAATCAACCACAGATAATAAAATATTGCTTTTTAGGTCATACTTTTCCAAAGCAATAGGAGAAAAGCCTTCTCAGAACTTCTACCTACAGCCTGGAGCAATTTATCTTAAAAAAATTAGACAACTTCAAAAAAGTAAGTACTTCAAAAATAATTGAATGTCTTACAAAGGAATGCAAAAGTCATGTGCTGACATTGGCTAACAGCCTGGTTTCAAACAGCCCTCAATTTTTCGCAGTTTATTTAAATAAAACCTTTACAATAGCTATAAATCAAGAACACCTAAACCCTTCAATCCAAATACAACATAAACACTTTCATCTCTAATTATATAATCTTACTTGAGACTTCTTCAGATGAATAAGCCGGTCATATGACCCATTAGTTTTACTTGTACTAAGTGTCATGTGATCTTGCTTTAAAATTTTGGAGACAAAATTCTTAAAGATACATTGTATCCCAACTTCAACATATAAAATTAATGTCACTATGTCCAATGAATACAATTAAATACTAATTAAATAAAATAATCTAAAAACTAATCGAAGGAGCTAATTGAAGGAAGGACACTGAGCAAACTCGGATCTATAATATATAACATTAAGTATCCTGTTTTTTTGCTTATTTTTTGTTATTTATAGCACTTTGTCTACTGCATACTTTTCCAGCTAGTTTCACTGTGTGTGAGGTACTAAATGGAAATTGTCCACTTTTATTAAGCATCTGTTTGGGTTGTTTGATTCTGATCTCCTGCCAAGGAAAGTGTCATATAACTTGTTTGCAGTTAAAAGCTTTATCTGTTTAAAACTTTCATTTAAAGGATCACTGCTGCTTTTCTGGTGTGAGAAATATTTCTGCAGTTTGTTTCCCACTCTCCCTCCCTATTTGTATGCTGTTCTTATAGTTGGTGGCTTTGCAGTTGCCCACCCCTACTGTAAATTTGATCTGGGACACTCCTCCCAGTCTAGTGTCATTAGTTCATTCTACCTAATACAGGGAGAACATTTGAGAAGGCCAATCCACTTAGTTTCTGCTCCTACTTTCTCTCTTTCCAAAAAACATTCTAAGCTTATTTCCTGCCTTTCCTGTGGGTAGTCTAGTCTGGATACAGATTTGCTGTGTCCAGGACTGTTTGTGTGCTTCTGAACCCCCAAGCCTTTCTGTGTTGGAGGGAAGCCTTCTAGCTTAATTTTGTTTCTTAGAACTAGCCATTTTTTTTAGTTTCAGCACTCAGGTCTGTTTCTTTGAGCTGAGTGCTTGTTCAGAACTCATTGTAAGCACTAAATAAGCTACAAATTACTGCAGCACTCAACTTTCCTTAATTGTCTAGACAGAAACAGTTTCTAGTACTTACTAAATAAGCACCTATCCAGGCATGTCTAAGGGTCAGCTCCCAGTGTTTTCTCCTGTCTACCTGATGAATCTGGGCATTTTGGGGCAATGCAGCAATTGCCTCCTGTACACAGACAACCCTCTCCACCTACCACCCAACACTACAACCTGTGAGAGATGCACTTATATAGCCAAACTGGAAGCAAAGCTCTGTTCACCCAAGACCGGGCTAGACAGTCAAGAGGAGAAGGTAAACACTTGCACCACACCAGACTCATCACATAGTCCCTCAAAGCCTACACCACCAAAACACACATATAGAAAAAAAAACACACACCTACATTCGCAAAGACTCTCAGTAAAAACCTGCCCAAGCAACAGGGACATCCAAAGCAGAAACACAAGCAACCTCCACCCCCCAACACAACGCAAATGACACATAGCCCATAAACTCAGTGTGCCACTCAACCACACTCCATAAGGCATAACAACGTAACCAACACTCTAGTCATAGGTGACTCTATAGTCAGGCACACTGATGTTCCACTCACCAGGCTAAACAAGGAGAAAGTTACTGTCAGCTTCCTGTCGGGTGCCAGGATCTGCCACACAATGCATGCACTCAGGTCACTCCACAACAAGTACAAATATGACTCTGTCATTGTCCATGTTGGTGTGAATGACCTGAGATGTACCTTCCTGGACTACATGAAAAGGGACATGGAGGAGCTGTCCAATCTTGTAGCCCAGGCAGGTATGACCCTAGTCTTGAGTAGCATCCTGCCATCACCCAGAATGATACCACAGTACAAGGACAAAATGATTGACTTCAGCAATTGGCTAAGCTTCTGGTGTAATTCTAAGGGGATCCAATATCTGTCTGCCTGGGATGACATGATCGACAAACCACGATGCTTTCAACCAAAGCCAAGGCTAGGCATATAAATAATTTCTATCACACGCTTTCCTATTTCTTGTTATTGCTCAAGTAGTGGATACCGATGGGGGGGTGGGGTCCTATAACCTTAAAATTAGATGAAAGGGAACTAATTTGGCAATTAAGGTTCAATGCACATTTTTTTCCATGGGCTGAATGGCAATTTGTCTGTTAAATGTATTTTAAGACTGAAATCATGTTTTAGATGAATTGACTATTGTGTTAATTATTTATATTCATGTTTTAGCATGATTTAAACTTGTTGTATGATTTTGGAGGTTTAGATTTTTAAAGACATTGTGAAGTTTTGTCTTGTGCTCCTTTAAGAGTGAGTTAAATATTTAATTGAATAAGGTTTTATTTGATGTTTTTGGAGGGATATATAAAGGGCTTGTTGTAATTATTGATTTGTCTGATGAAGTTTGCTTATGAATTAAATGAAAGCACTTACTTTATCTACAGCTGGTCTGGCGTGTTTTTTTGGGTTCTTTTCAAACCACGATGCTTTGCTAGAGATGGCCTGTACCTGTTGCCCCTGGGATTCCAGATACTGGATAAGGCTCTAGCCACCCCTATAGTGCTTTCTTTAGGCAAGGTTCAAATGAAAAATTCACCACTGTAACAGGTACAAGCAAACAGAATCTGAAGGTATTGCTACTCAGTGCTAGAAGTCTAAACCTCAAAATGCACTTATTCGAGGCACTCCTTAAAATGGAAAACATCAACATCTGTGCAGTGACAGAGACCTGGTTCAAGGCTCCAGAGAGTATCCCTGCATTACCAGGCTATAATTCATACCACACCTTTCGGCCACCTAATCTGGACTGAAACACTAAAGGCGGAGGCGTGTCTGTATTCATTAAGGATATCCACACCTCCAGGCTAGTTGCTCAGCATAATGCATCCGAGATTATCCAAGTGCAACTAACTCTGGGCAAGGCCGCAATCCAAATTGTAGCTTGCTACAGATCCCCCACCATGCCCCAGGATTCCCACTCCTCATTTCTTGATACACTGGAAAATATTAGGGTACAACCTAACACGCTAATAATGGGTGATTTCAACTACCCCACCATTAACTGGGAAAACTACTCATGTACCAACTCTTGTGCTCAACATTTTCTGGAATTCATTAATTCCAATGCCCTGGATCAACTTATCCACACCCCCACCAGGGGCAGCAATATCCTAGACCTGGTTATTACCAACATGGGCAACCAGTGCTCCACACCAGAGGTCAATTCCTTGTTGGTCAGATCTGACCACAAGCTAATCACCCTAGACATTCACATCCCACCCCCACCCCCATTAGGGAAACCACCGTAAAAAATGTCTCCAAAGCCAACTTCACGCTTCTTAACACAGAAGTGGCAAACTTCACAACACCCATGCTGACGGACAATGGAGGTATGACTGCTGATTCCTACACAAATGCACTTTATAAGCACTTACACAAGTGCATGGATTGTGCAATCCCTAACAGAACCAAGATGCTATCCTCCAAAAAAAGGAAGCCAATCTGGTGATCCCCTACCATAAACAAACTCTACAACAGAAGAAAGAAACTGTTGCAAAAAAAGAGTAAAATCCCATGATTGGAGGAACTCCCTGGTCAGCCTCAGTAAGAAGCTGAGATCCCTCATAAAATCCTCCAAAGATAGTTATGAAAACAAAATTGCCATTGACTCTAAAGACAACCACAAAGCATTCTATAGCTATGTCAAGAATCTCAATGGCAACACTCAGATCTGCTCTGAGTTACAGCACAATGGCACTAAATATACAGAACCAACTGATATTGCCAACATCCTAGCAGATAGGTTCAGTGCTAACTGTACCCCCTCTCATCCCCTAAAGGGCACATCTCTATACAGGAATAATGCAAAGTTCCTGTAATCATGGCTGCACAGGTAAAAACACACTCTCAAAAGCCAAGAACACAGCATCCATGGGACCTGACAACATCCCAGACTGCTTTCTACATGAACTACAGAATGAACTGGCACCCCAACTAAGTACCATGTTCAATCATAGCCTCACCTCAGGCTATGTGCCCACTGAATGGTGCACAGCAACGGTTATCCCACTCCACAAAGGTGGAGCCACCACGGATCCTGGAAACTACCACCCCATTAGCCTGATGAGCCTGGTCTGCAAGGCTATGGAATGTATCATCATGGAACTTATAAACAATGACATTGGTAATCTTCAAACTCTGGACCCCACCCAGTTCGGGTTTGTTAAAAGCAGATCATGTCTCCTAAACCTGATAGACTTATTTGAAGTGGTCACCAAAGCCATAGATGAGGGTAAGGTGGTTCACACAGCCTATCTAGATCTTACCAAGGCTTTCAACACCATCCCTCACTCTGAAATTATAGATAAACTCACTAAACTAGGTATAAAACCCCATGTCACAAGATGGGTTGTCAACTGGCTCACTGACAGAACTCACACTGTGAAAGTAGCAGACTCCAAATACAACTTCAGACCAGTGACAATTGGAGTACCACAGGGTTCAGTACTGGGTCCTCTCCTGTTTGGTATCTACTTCTCTGAAGTACAGGCTAACACAGAAGGTCTTTGACTAATGAAGTTCACAGATGACTGCAAACTAGGAGCCATAATCAAAACTCCAAAAGATGTGGACATCCTACAAAAGAGTCTCGGTGAGACAGATGCCTGGTGTCAAAGCCATGGCCTCAAGCTCAATGCCAAAAAGTGTATTGTCATCCCCTTTGGTAAAAACTCTGTACCCATGAACTACCACATAGGCGGTAGTCTACTTAACACCGTAAGTGTGATAAGAGTCCTTGGGACACAGGTGGACAGTAGTCTCACCTTTGATAATCACATCGCCACAGTAGTCAGGAAATCCTTCTACCTGGCACACCTCATCACAAAAGGTTTCTCATCTAGGAAAAAAGACGTCATTGTTCCCCTCTACTCGTCAGTCATTAGACCCATTATAGAGTACAATGCCCCTTTTGGTATGTACCTCACAAGACATCCACAACAACTGGAAAGGCCACAGAAATACCTCACAAAGAGAATTACCAGCCTCAAGCAGATGCCCTATGCAGACCATCTAAAAAAACTGCAGCTTTACTCTGTTGCATATCACCTACTCAGAGGCGATCTCTGCCTAACACACAAAGCTATGTCAAACCCAGAGCTTTTGGACATGCTCCATTAAGGAAATCCCAATCCCTTCGAGCTACATGCTCTAGGGACCTAAACCTTGTCACCACAATAAACAGAACATACTGGAGGGATAGATTCCTGTCCCAGAGACTTCTCATACTCTGAAACAAACTACCTATCTATATCAAACAAAGCACCTCATTAGCACTCTTCAAGAAACATCATGATGATTGGATGGGAGATAGGAAATTCACCCCGGGGATCACTTCTGTGGCGTGCTTGACAGGGCCACAGGAAAATAATTTTCTTGTGTGGCGAAAGCCAGGGTACCTTTTTGGTTAGGCTTATATAGGCCCAAGGGCCAATAGCCTAGTACCTACCTATGAACCTATGAACCTATGTTAAAAGATGTACAACATACATTTACAAATATTTCATGCCAGTAGTATCCACGTTTAAGATATTAAAGGTTTAAACGTTAAAACATTTTACCTTATACTAATGGTAGTAAATAGTACTGATACATGTGGCATACTGATAGGACAAAATGGAAATAAGGCTTCATCTATTATATGCCTTCAACTTAATTAAACTCATTACTGAAATGATTTCATTTAAACGAGGAGGTACAGTGGCTTTAAGAAAAATTTACCACCATAATCCCCTCTGTTCCAATATTATGGTCCATGGGGCACCTCTTGGGCTAGCTTCTACTTTCTCTATTTTAACAAATACAAATTGATGATCAGAGTTGCTGGAAATATGCTTATACAGAGCACTGGTAGCCTTAGTCTTCTTAATGTCATACTGATGCTCGTAGATACATTGTCTAAATTTTTGTCCATTTTTTCCAATATAAAATGCTAAGCAATGGGTGCATATGGCAGCAAAAATCACTTCTTGTGTTTGATCATCATAATGGCCAGCAATAGATATTTTCTTATTGCCGATAGTGAATGCATCCCTGCTAACTATACATTGGGACTGCGTACAATACAGACATTTGGGCATTTTTCCAGAAGCTGATTTTACACTACTTTATATCTTATCAAAAATATTTTTTAAAACTCATCCCTCATTTGAAAATAGTTTTTGGTCTGGCTCCCAATTATTCATAAACTTTTCTGTCAACAGTCAACAAAACAAGAAAACAAAGTTCTTCCCAAAGAGCATGGCTGATATAATGAAGCTTGTGTTTACTGCAATCAGCTCTTTCCTTTACACCACAACTACTCTGGGATGCAGGTTACACACACACAACCACACACACATACATTTGTCAAAAAATTACAGCCCCTTCTATGACAGAGTACATTCAGATGTTTGCTTGCAATAAAATGAATTAGCAAATAACATTGACTGAGATGTTTATCCCAACCTCTTAGCTCAAGAATCAGAGACAAAGACCCAACAACCAGGAACAGATTCTAAATCGAAATTTGCATAAGTATTTTCTGAAGGACAAAAAGTCTGAAACTCATATGCCTGACATTATTTAGTGATTGTACACCCTAACAATCTGCCAGAAAACCACATATTTTACTATGAACAGACTGAAAAATGCTCAATTTCTTTGTTCAAGAATTAAGGACAAAGCCAAAAATAATTGAGGGGTGGGGGGTCCCCAAAAGAGAGAAATTTTAAATACTACTTTTTATTTATTTAACTAGATAAACTCACTGAATAAAGTGTCCCTTTACAGTGGTGACCTAGGAATACTATTTAAGGGACTTTTTCACAGTCACACTGTCAGCAAATCTTTTGCAACACAAACAGAACACATTGGAGGGATAGATATGTATCACAGGATTACTGCTCCTTTGGAATTGTCTTCCTTTCCACCTATAGCAAAATACTTCTCCTACACTATTTAAACATAATCTAGATGAATGGATTGGTAACTGCAAATTCACCACTGGTTTAGTACCCTTGTGCTTTATGGATGGTGGCAACATGTGAATGTTCAGCTTGTTTTTTAGTTATTCATACTCAAAATATAAGAGCTAAAAACTTCAGTGGAATGTATGGCCAGGCTTCTAAAGATCCTCACAAATCAATAGCCTAGTAAGTACCTATGAAGATATGAGGATTCAAGCCCTGTATTTTTTCCTGATGGAAACAATTTATTAACAGCTCAGAGCCTTTAGTGCCAAATAGCTTCAATTCACTTAAAAGGTTAACAGAACTCCAACAGGAGTTGCATGGGCATGCTTTTTTTCGAACAATGAAACTCCAATTAACGATTTACCAAAAAAAAAAAAAAAAAAAAAAAAAGGGAGGCCTGGTAGTTGGTGTAAAAGATTAATACTCCAAGCTTTTAATGAGCTGCTTCAAGGATACGGGGTTTGATTCTTCCTACCTCCAACTGTATGACTTTGAGCAAATAGTTTAACCAGAATCCTCTAAGGGGGGCATTTCACACACACACACACACACACACACACACACACACACACACACACACAATGTTAAATGCATAAAGAAATGTAATAAAAGACATGCATACATACATCATTCCTCCTGATGAGTGCTGTAGTAGAGGATATTACTGCTGGTTGCTTAAAAAAGTCATCTGGAAGGACTGACATAAAATGTGTTTGCATGGAAAAATGTTGAACTGGATGAGAGACCTTTTCTTGTATTCCAGGGACTGGGGCATTTGTGGGGGGGCACATTTCACACGTGGGCATGTGCCCTCATATGAACCCCTTTAATGCCACACATGGGGAAGAAATGGCTCCAGAGGTTGCACATTGCAATAAGGAGCGAAAGGCATAACCCAAATGACTGGCGAACAAGAACAAAGGGGACATTCCTAATTCTGGCCATCCTGTCACATTGCATGGAAGTTCTGGAGAGAGTACGTAATAGTGAATATGCAGAGTAATGGAAAATAAATGGGAGATAAACATTTTGAATTCAGTTCAAGATTGTAGCACAAGCAGCCTAGTGTTTGTTGTGTGACAAATAATTGACAAGAAGCTAGAGATTCCTTGACTTAGCATATGCCAGTGCCCCAATTATGTCAATATGGTTTGTGATGTAACATGCTTACAACTAAGATTATGTCAATATGGTTTGTTTTCATTAATATAAATGCATGGTTTGCTATGTCATAACTGATAATTTAATAAAGATGTTTCTTGTTTAAAAAAAAATAAAAAGAAAGCTGATTTGGGCAGTCCTGTGATGGTTCAAAGTTTCAAAACATTGGTAGAATCAGTGTATGCAATGCACAGGGACCAAATGACACAAGTACGAAAGTGTTTGGATTCACAGACGGGTTTCTGGTGGGTGTGGATTTGCATCAAGGTTCAACTCTGAGTCCACTGTTATTTATACTGGTGATGGTTGATGGAGACAGATCAATAAAGCTGCTTTATGCAGACAATGTGACATTACAGCCACTCTGAATAAGAAATTCAGCAAATGACAGAGGAATGGAATGCAAAAATGAAGGCACACGATATAAAACTGAGTACAGATAAGACAGGTGTAAGGGCAGCACATGGGGAAAATCAGAAGAAGCTGAGTACTGAGACAGAAGAGAAAACAGTGGAGCAAATTAACAGCTTTAAGTATCTGGGAGGGGTGGTTCAGGAGAAGGTAAGTCAGAAGGATGGGGTCAAACTTAGAATCAGAGGGACTGCGGCCAAATGTCATAGATTGTCAGGGGTACTGTGAGACAAAAGTATGTCAAAGATGCTGAAAAGTAAGGTGTACAAAACAGTAGTGTGACCAGTACTACTATATGGTATCTGGGAAGTGAAGGCAGAACAGTTGAGAAAGGTAGAGGTGATGGACAAGAAGTGCCTGAGATGGGTGGTAGAATGCACTGGAACAGGTGAAGAAAGGAGGATAGCAGATCAAAAGATGAGTAGCTGCAATTGCAGAGAAGTTCAAAGAAAACAGATTGCAGTGATTTGGACACATGCTTGGAAGCAGAAGACAATCTGGTGAAGAAGATTTAAAACAGTTAGGAAGAAAACAAAAGGAAATAATGGTGTCTAATAAAGAAATTGATGGATTTTGTGAGAAAAGAGTTGTGACAGTCAGTCATGACTGTTGAAGATGGTAGGAGGGTGACACTGAACTGAGAGATGGTGGCACTTAATGTGACACTTGAATCTTTTTTTTTTCCTCAAATTTGTTTTTTTTATTTTCAGATAAAATAACATTTACATAATATTTTTAAATATCATTTTAAACAACTATGTACAATATTTACAATAGCCTGACTTTCAATTATATACACTGTATGTTATTAAATATAGAATTAACAGATCAGTTATCACAGATACAATATTGATTATTGCAGAGTGCCCAACAAAGATATAACTTTCTTCCAAGGATTATTTACCAATGGCCTGGGACAGATTCATAGTTCTTTGATTTTTATTTCCATTAATGCAGTTGTCTTCAGTAAAGTGTAGAATTCTTCCAAGGTTGGGGTGTATTTGAATTCCACCTTCTGGTTACGCATTTCCTAGATATAGCAAGTATTGTCCATAACAAATACATATATGTCTTATCCAGGTAGGGACCTTCATTTACATTTAGTATTATCAATATTTTAGTTAAGGTAAAGGATTCATTAAATAAAGCTTATAAAAAATGATTGATTCCATTCCAATATGATTTAATTTTATTACATTCATAAAAAATATGAATCCAGTCTGCTTTATTTGACTTTTCATACCTCCAGCAAAAAAAACATTTTTAGTAGTACTTATTTTTTAATTCTACCTACTGTTAAAAATGCTCTATGTAAGTATTTCCAGTTAAATATTTTCCAGTACTGTGTTAGAGGTGTAATTAACTGATAGTAAGATGTTACTTTTAATTTCTTCTGTTAATTGCAATGACTGACATTTTGTTAAGATCTGCCAGTATGATGGTTTGGGAATTGTTTTATACGTTATTAACTCTTTATATAGATTTGAAATGGAATTTTTCTTTTCACAACTATTATATATAAATTCATACAGAAAACATATTAGATTTGGAATATCTTTAAATGAGGAATTATTAATTAATCTGCATAAATCTTGAGTGTACATTAGAATGCTTTGCAAGGTTAACCAGTCCTGTGCTGGAATATTGTAAGCAGTTTTTATCATATGTATATCTAAAACATTTAATTTATTTACACATTGAAACCAGCATAAGAATCCATTTTGTTCCCAGGAGGTTATTGTTTCCCTATATATTTTGTGAGGAAAGTTCTTAGTGATGGTAAATGGGGTTAAAAGGTCAAACCAAAGTTTTAGATCTATGTTTGCATTGATAAGTTTCCTAAAGGAATTGATGTAATGATTAATCAGTGTTGTTTTAGAAAGTTTTATACTTATGTATAGTATGTACCAGGGTTTGTTTGATTTGTCTACTATTAACATTTTTTTAACAGATTAAATTCATTTGTTAAAATAGCCATTGTTAATTCTTTCCAGTCGGCAAAATAATTTAGGTTTATCCAGTCTATTGTAGTTTTAAGCACTGATGCTTTTATATATGTTTCTATTTCTGGGAAGTTCAATCCTCCTTGTTTCCAGGGTGTAATATGATGAGTTAGAGCTACTCTATTATTTTTGGGATACCATAAAAATTATATTAAACATGAGTTTATTTCTTTAAGTATGCATCTTTCAGGAATTAACTGTATTGCTAATGCTACATATACTATTTTGGCAATAAGACAATTTTTATTAATTGCAATCTGTCTTCAAAAGTTAATATAATTTTGTTCCACTTTTCTATATATATTTTTATTGTTTCAATAACATTTTTATAATTTATTAATATTGTTTCGTTTATATTTTTGCATAACACTATTCCTAAATAATTTAGCGTAAGTTCTTGTTTTCCTATGATGGATTTATCTGTAACTTATAGGTCTTTTTTTTTATTTAAAAATAGAAATTTTGATTTTGAGCTATTAAAGTGTAGACCTGAAATCTTATAAAATTTCTCCATTACTTCTTCTAGCTCTCCTAATGACTCTCTGGAGTTTAATAGGGTTAATAAAATATCAGCAAAAAGCATTATTTTAGATATGTACTGGCCATAGATTTCTATTCCTTTTATTCTTGGATTATTGCATATTATTTCTGCAAGTATTTCTATAGCCAAAGCAAATAAAATAGGAGAAAGGGGGCATCCTTGTTTAGTACCTTTCGTTATATGGATAGATTCTGAGGTGAAAGGACCTAATTTAATGTAGGCAATGTTATTAATATATATGTTTTTTAGTAATAAGATGAAGGGTGGAGGAAATTCAAATAATGCTAAAGTTTTAAATAGATATTCCCAGTTGAGGGAATCAAAGGCTTTTTCTATTTCTAATCCGATTACAAGTGTTCCTCTATCTTCTTTATTCACATAATGTATAAGAGTAAGTATCCTTTTAATATTATCATGTGTATGCCTGTTATGTAAAAATCCAATTTGATCATTATTAATTGTCTTTAAAAGTGGGATTTTCATTCTGTTAGCTAGGATTGACATGAAAATTTTGTAATCATTATTCAGTTATGATATAAGTCTGTATGAGGTGCAAAGGTCTGATGGTTTATTATCTTTTAGAATTGGTGTTATGAGAGAATATTTCCATGAGGGAGGTATTTTTGCTTCTGATTGTACTTCTAGCAAAGTTTTATGAAAAAGGGAGATTACTGTTGAAGGGAAGAGTTTGTAAATTTATGTAATTATACCATCTATCCCTGGAGCTTTGTTAGATTTACTTTCTTTTATCTTGTCAATAATTTCTTTGTAGGATATAGGTTTTTGTAGGTCTATTTTTAAGTTTTTGGGATTTTTTTTATATTGATAGGGTTTGTATCTAAGTTTATTTGGTTGATATCTAAATCTTCTTTTTTGAAGTGTTCCATATAATGGAATCAAAATGCTTCAAGGATGTCTCCTATATCTTATACTTTTTTCCCCTTTCTTTTCATGATATATACTACTAATGTTATTTGCTTTACATTGTATTTTAATTCTTGTAGATAAGTTATGTAGATATCTGGGGGAGATGGCTAATTAGTTTTTTTAATTTTTAATTTTTCCAAGGCTAGACAAGTTTTGTGTTAGAATTTCATTATATTTTTTATTTAATTCCTCTATTTCTTTTTTGACTTCTGGACAATTCTGATTTTTTTTAGATTTTGCTGTCAAGAGTCTGGTTTGCAAGTCTAATGATTCAGATTCCCACTCTCTAACTTTGTTTTTGTACCAGCTAAGGGTCTTACCAAATAAATATGCATTTAATGAGTCCCAAACCATGACTCTACTGATTTCTGTTGTATTATTTTCAAGAAATAATTGTAGTTCTGACAAACTCCAGGGTCTGAATTCTTTAATTTTCATGATATATGATGGAATTCTAGTTGAGAGGATTAAAGGTTTAAACTCTATTTGGAGCTTCATTATCAGAGAGTCATGATCTGAGAAGGGGCATGGAACTATTGAGAAGTTGAGGACTTTTGTTTGTAAATCTTGAACTATGAATAATTTGTCTATTCTGGTTTGTGTTCCAAATCTATGGTCTTTATGGGAAAATAATAAGGATTTATTTATTTATTTTATTTTACATTTGTTGACCGGGCTAGTCTAACTGGATATATGTCCATTTTCAGTAGATGCCCAGGGAGATAAGCTCCGAGGAAACAAACAAAATCACATATACAAAAATTAATGTATACAATGAATATTGCAGGTGCAGTACAGAGAATAATCAAAGAGGTCATACGTTCATAATATAGTGCAAAATGTACAGATACAATTAGTACAATACAAAATGTAGTTGTAATACATCATAAAGAAAGTTATAGCAGCTGAATTATACAATATATTAGTATACAAGTAGTCATAAAGAAAAAGTAGGAGCTGAAATTATACAATATATTAGTAAAAGTAGTCTCCTTAATGAGATTCTGAAGATGTAAGTAATAGTATAGCAGGACAAGGTAAGTTGTTATTAAGAAAAGGAACTTGATTACTGAGAAGAGGAGGGTAGGTTGAACCAAGTAAGAAGAGCTAGTTGATCAGTCAGGTTTAGTACAGGGGCACAAACTGTGTGTTCTGAGGAAAAGCTTCAGTTTGGTTTTAAGGAGTGATATAGAGGGAAGAGAGGAAAGTTTGTCAGGAAGAAGATTCCAGGATTTTCCAACAGTATTAGAGAAAAGAGAGTCCCCAGCCCTGTTGTTTGATTTATAAAAATTTACAAAAAGTTTATGTGATGATCGTAAGGTATTTTGATTGTTGTAAGGGGTAATGAGGGTAGATAGTATAGCTGTATTGGTAGGTTGGTAAAGGGTTTTATGGGCAATGGGCAGTTGGTGGAATTTAAGCTGATTTTGTAATTCAAGCCATCCTACTGCTTTAGATTAAAGCAGTGGTGAGTTCTGAAAGGGTTACCTGTAGCAAATCTGGCTATGTTATTGTAGGAGTTTTCCATTTTATTAAGGTTGTTCATAGGTAGGTACTAGGCTATTGGCCCTAGGGCCTATATAAGCCTAGCCAAAAAATGTACCTTGGCTTTCGCCACCCAAAAAAAATGATTTAATTGTGCCCCTGTCAAGCAGAGCCACAGAAGTGATCCCTGGGGTGAATTTCCCATTTCCCATCCAATCATCAAGATTTTTCTTGAAGAGTGCTAATGAGGAGCTCTGTTTGACATAGATAGGTAGTCTGTTCCAGAGTATGGGAAGTCTCTGGGACAGGAATCTATCCCTCCAGCATGTTCTGTTTATTGTGGTGACAAGGTTTAGGTCCCTAGAGCGTGTAGCTCAGAGGGATTGGGATTTCTTTAAGTGGAGCATGTCCAACAGCTCTGGGTTTGACATAGCTTTGCATGTTAGGCAGAGATCGCCCCTGAGTAGGCGATATGCGATGGAGTAAAGCTGTAGTTTTTTGAGACGGTCTGCGTAGGGCATCTGTCTGAGACCAGTAATCCTCTTTGTGAGGTATTTCTGTGGTCTTTCCAGTTGTTGTAGATGTCTTGTGAGGTACATACCAAAAGGAGCATTGTACTCTATAATGGGTCTAATGAGTGATGAGTAGAGGGGAACAATCACCTCTTTTTTTCTGGATGAGAATCCTTTTGTGATGAGATGAGCCATGTAGCAGGATTTCCTGACCACTGTGGTGATGTGATTATCAAAGGAGAGACTACTGTCCACCTGTGTACCAAGGTCTCTTATCACATTTTCAGCATTAAGTAGACTACCGGCTATGTGGTAGTTCATGGGTACAGAGATTTTACCAAAGGGGATGACAATACACTTTTTGGGATTGAGCTTCTGGCCATGGCTTTGACACCAGGTATCTGTCTCAGTGAGGACCTTTTGTAGTTTGTCTACATCATTAGGACTTTTGATTGTGGCTTCTAGTTTGCAGTCATCTGCAAACTTTGTTAGCCAAAGACCTTCTGTGTTAGTTTTTAGAGAGATTAGTATATATGGGTGAGGCATAGAGGAGAGTATAAATTAGATCGGTGTGAGCAATAGTTATTCTAGCTGCAGGAGAGAGGAAGTGTTTGATCCTGTAGAGAGAGCCTAGTTTTCTATTAACAGATTTAAGAGTATTGTTAATATGGGTGTCAAAATTAAGGTTGATATCTATGGTGATACCTAGTAGTTTGGTAGTTGGATCTGGGGATATGAGAGTACCATTATTGGATGTTACTGTGAAGTCTATTGGGGGGGACTTACAAGTAGGAGTAAAAAGGAGGAGTTTAGTATTTTGGGGGGTTCAGAAGGAGACAGCTCTGTGTAAACCATTGTTCAACTGTGTTAAACACATTTTGGGTAAGGGAGTGAAGTTCAGATATAAATGTGGCTGAGCATATAAGTGTGGAATCTTCTGCATATTGTATGCATGTAGCTTGGGGGATTGCTAGGTGAAGGTCGTTGATAAATATAGAAAACAGGAGAGGTCCTAATATGGACCCTTGAGGAACACCAATGTTAATGGGCAGATGGGTAGATAGAATGTCATGCCAAAGTACAGCCTATTGTCTGTTATCTAAGTAGGACTGGAACCATTTTATAGCTAGTGCATCTAGTGGCAGGGATTTGAGGATATTTATAAGTATCTGGTGATTTACCATATCGAATGCCTTAGACAGATCTATAAACAGTGCAGAGGAAAGCATATTGAGGTTACGGTTTTTGTTAATGTTGTTGTTATTGTGTTTTTCGGCTTTTCCCGGTTAGGGGTCGCCACAGTGGAACTCCAGTCTGCTAATGATTGGCAGTAGATTTTTACATGCCGAGTTGCCAGCCTTGACGCACAGCCTTTAACGAAGGTATGCCCATTCACGCATGTCTCCACACAGAAGAATCGAACAGGACAACGTCTTACTGTGAGGCGACAACGCTACCACAGCACTACCACTGCAGTAGTCAGTAAAGGAAATGAGGGCAGTAGTAGTGCTGTGGGAAGGTCTGAAACCATGTTGAGAGTTTGAAAGTAAGTTATTTTGGATTAGGTGGTCTAGCAATTGTCTGTGGATGCATTTTTCCATGATCTTTGCTAAGGGAGAAAGTAGGGCTATGGGACGGTAATTGGAGAGTTCAGTAGAGTTCCCACCCTTGTAAATGGGGATAATCTGGGATACTTTCCAGATTTTAGGGATGTGTCCTTCACTGATGGTTCTGTTGATGAGAATGGAAATGGGATAGGCGATGGATTTGGCTGCCTTTTGTAGATATTCAGCAGGTAGTTGGTCTGCTGAAGGAGTGCACGGTTTCAGCTTTTGGATGAGGGTAAGAATATATGTTGGGACTGGTTGGAAGAGAAATGGAGAGGATGGGTTAGAGTTAGAGGTGGATATAGTTAAGTTCTGAGTAGATAACTGACTGGCAAGAGTTTGAATGGCCTCAGTGAAAAAGGTATTAAAGGCATTAGCAGTCTGCTTGGGATTCTCCTGGTCTGTGCCTTGTGGGTTTGGTGTGATGGATTGACCTGGGTGTAATAATTGATTAATACTCGCCCAGAACTTTTGTGGTTTATTATGGTTAGTCTGCTGGAATTGTAGGTAGTAGTTTCTTTTGTCAGACAGTATAGCTTTTTTAGTTTCATTTCTCAGCTGTCTGAAGTTTTGTTGGTCTACTGGGTTTTTAGTTAAACGAGATTTATTCCAGTATTTATTTCTGAGATGGATTTTTTGCCTGGTTTCTTTTGAAAGCCATGGGGCAGATTTAGTTCTCATTCTAATAGAGCGGGTTGGTGCATGGTGGTCTAGTATGGCTAGGAAGTTAGAATTAAAGTAATTAACAGCTTCCTCCAGTGTGAGGTTTTTTATGGGAGACCAGTTACATGCTCTTAGTTCTCTCTGGAAGAGATCGGGGTTGAAGTTTTTCTTGGTTCTATAGGTAGATTGGATTTAAGCCTGATGATGTAGGTTAGTGAGTGGTCACTTACATCATCAGGGAGGGCTCCAGCTTCTTATGTCTGGGGATGATTATTCATGAGAATCCAATCTAAGGTACTTTCTTTCTTATTAGGCTTGTTTATCCTGGTAGGGGAGGTAATGGTTTGAGAAAAACCAAAAAGGTTAATATGGCTAGTAGGGTGGCTACTGCTACAATACTTCCAATCAATGTTAAAATCACCTAGGATTATGGTTTCTTGGGGTAAATTTTGGGATAACCAACAAAGGATATTTTCTATGGTGGCAATGTTATTACCAGGAGGAAGATAGATACAGATAATATAGATGGATTTGAATGTGTTAAGTTGAAGCTTGGTAATAAGAATTTCAGCGTTGGAGTCTTGAGGTGGTTTATAGTCAATGGTAGTAATCTGTAACCTAGAATTAAATAGGATAGCTACACCACCACCCTTTTTGGTTGCACGGTCAAGTCGCAAACTATTATAACTGGGTGGGATGACTTCATTGTCTTTAGTTACAGGTTTTAACCAAGTTTCTGTTAAACAAAGAATGTCAAAGGAGTAGACTTCCAAGAGAGCATGGAGTTGTGCAGCCTAGTTATTAATGCTACGTATGTTGAGGTGAGCTAATAAGAGTGAGTTAGGTGGTTTGATAAGGGAATGGATAGTAGAGGGGCTGGGGTTGAGGAGTTGAGTGGTAGTAGCAGTTGTTGGGCCTGGGTTTGGGTGAATGTCTCCATCTTTTAAAGAGAAGAGTAGTGTTTGAAGTCTAGGATTTGGGAATTTACTATATAGAGGTAGAGATTTTCTGGGATTGGGAGAGTCATATCTAATCTGGGCTATCCTATGGTATTTTGCTAGTCGATAGCTGGGTGTGGATGTTATGTTAACATGGTTAGTGAAAATAGGTAGAGAAGAAGAGGTAGATAGCTTAGTGAGGTAGAGAAGGTGTGGATATAATGGGTGTTCATAGGAGGTTAGCAGGTAAGCTAAAGTTAGAGGTGGTAGAAGTGTAAGTATGAGTAACCTCTGTAAGAGAGCTGGGGTGGGTAGCTTATACATCTGGAAGGGTAAGTTGTTAGGTTGCTGTTATAGGCTTGGAGGTATACTAGGTGTGGAAAGGAATAGGGGGAGGGTGTGATGGGAGAGATAGGGAGTGGTAAGTGAAAGAGGGAATTAGAGTTAAGTGCCAATGGTGAAGGGTTTCTGATTGGTGGAAGAGGGAAGAAGTGTGGTTAGATGGTATACGAGTAGGACCCCTGGGCATGAGTGAGATTTGGGGGTGGGGTAGGGGAGCGGAGTGAGCCCGCAGGGCGAATGGAGCATGTAGAGACAAGTGAAGGAGAAGCTAGAGAAGAAACTATCAGCAATGCTAGTAACTGAGGGAAAGTTAGGCAAGTCAGGAGTGGGAAAGATCAAAGATAAAACAGAAGTCTATGAGAAAAAAAATGGGTGGGTGTAGACAGTTGAAGTAAAGGGTAAGTGAGAAAATAAGAGCAGGTCTAGGACTTAAGAGATGTAGTGTAATTACAGAAGAAATACAGTGGGATAAGCAGGAGATAAACGATGGGATAAGGCCGCCACCTAGTGGGCAGATCTAGTATTGCAGGTAAGTATGTAAGGGAGCTAGCTGGTTTAGAACTAGGGAAGGAGTGATAGCTAGTAAAGGGGTTATTATATAGTAGAAGAGGTTTGTTGGATACAGAGTAGATAGGAGGGGGAGTAAAGGCTGCTGGCTGTTCAGGCTTGTAGTGTACTTTAGAACCTCTGAAGCAATAGTAGATGATAGTCAGCTTTACAAGCAGGACTTAGACAACCACATACTCTCCTGCTTCCTTGATAGAGGGTGCAAGGAAAATAAGGCTGTTAGATGAGACCACAGGTATTTCAATAGGGTCCTTTGTCACTAGGTAGGTAGGTTCTTAGAGACTATATCAGGAACAGCTCATTGGGGAGCAGGGTACTTTAGGGAGAAAGAGAGACAAACGTGGAGGAGGAAAAAAAAGAGTTCTCACATTGCAGGTAGTTATGACAATTAAACAAACAAAAAAGCTTTACATGAAGACACACTTAATAAAGTAGCTTATATTCATGCCCTTATTTTTGAAAGAATCTATTGGAATAACTTTTAAGCTAGTAGTACTGTGACATTATAAAGTAGTCTAAACTATTATTTACAGGAACTCTGAATCAGGTTTACTGAAATTGGGAGCAAGCAAAAACAAAAACATAAGCTTCTAATATCCAAATATAAACTATACCAGCAAAAATAAAACATAAATGGAAAGCTACCTTAGAAAGAAATTACTGTACTACTCTATGCAGGGACAGTGAGTTTACAGTGTGGAATACAACACTAAAAAAAGAAAAAATAATATTATCACTTACTAGAGATGCTACACCTGGAGGGCTTTCAGCTGCAATTAGAGCAAATATGGCATCCGGGGTTTTTAAAACCTTTGGTGTTGTACCTGAGCAATCACTTGGGGGGGTAGGAGAAGGGAGGGAAATCTTCAACTGGAATTTAAAGTCGTAGGGGAGAATCCAAGGGACTCTGCTAAACCTAGCTAATTATCAAGGACAGCCAAGGAAATAAGGTAAACATACAGGCACACTTGTTCAAGGACTGGAAAGTTTCTCCAAGAAAAACTATGTGTAGGAATACACCACAGGTGGAAGTTGTGTGCTACTTACTAGCCTGCAAGAGCAGATTTTATTCTCTTTTATATTTGTATTCCCCTTTACTCATTGTTTGCTGCACACAATGTAGCTAAAGATAAAAGCAGCTGGAGACTTTGCACCTCTGTTTGGTGTTTAGTGAAGAACAAGTATTGAGAAGGAGGGACTGAAGTCTATGACTGTTGAGAAGGGATAAATACCTTCACATATAACAAATTATCAACAGTGAAACAGATGAAAGGGGTGGGGGTGGGCTAAGAGGAAGAAGATTTGCAGCTATTGCCCCTGGGGTATGCACACTAGCTGACTGTAACAGATTTTAGCAAGGCATAACAGTAGTTACAAAAGCTGGCACCTACACTACACAAGCAGCAACAACAAGATTCCTGGAGTTAAACCAGGGGCTGCAGTCTATTTTTGGATGATTGCTGGTTACAGTTTTTTTTTGCTTTTAGCTGGAGTGAGAGGATTCCTTGCTCACACAAGGGGGGGGAGGGGCAAAGCGATCAGGTCCTCAGTGGCTACTACACAAGCAGCAACAACAAGGTTCCTGGAGTTAAACCAGGGGTTGCAGTCTATTTTTGGATAATTGCTGGTTAGAGTTTTCTTTGCTTTTAGATGGAGTGAGAGGATTCCTTGCTCACACAAGTGGGGGGAGGGACCCAAAGCGATCAGGTCCTCAGTGGTTACTACACAAGCAGCAGCAACAAGGTTTCTGGAGTTAAACCAGAGGCTGCAGTCTATTTTTGGATGATTGCTGGTTAGAGTTTTCTTTGCTTTTAGCTGGAGTGAGAGGATTCCTTGCTCATACAAGTGGGGGGGACCCAAACTGATCAGGTCCTCAGTGGCTACTACACAAGCGTTAACAATAAGGTTCCCGGAGTTAAACCAGGTAGATGGATTTATCATCTTTTACTTTAAAAGTGTCTATTAAATGAAATGAATCAATTCATTTATTTAAGGATTTTAAAATAATTGCTATGCAAAAAGACTTCTTGGTGGTTTCAGAAGCTTCTAAGATACAATTAAAGTCTCCTCCCAATTTAAGATTTCCTTTATAATTGTTGGAAATAAAATGTAGGTGTTTTTTAACCATTCCTGCTCCAATTCCTGGGAACCAATATAAATTAGCTAAGGTCCATATTCTGTTATTACATTTAATTATAACAAATGCTAGTAGACCTTCTTTGTCTTCATATTTATAAATAATTTTTGGAGTGATTATGTTTTTCTTCCAGAGAATTGATACTCCTTTTATCTTTGTTCTATAGGAGGATTGAATTAAGACTGTATAGTCCTTTAGGTTCCAAATAAAGCTATCATTAGTCTTAAAATGCATTTCCTGGACAAATACCACTTGTGCCTTATTTAGATTTAAATATTATAGTAAGTTTGATCTTTTATTTACATTATTTAAGCCATTAGTATAGGTTTATAGGTTACTACTAGGCTAACTGCCCTTTTGGGGCATTTGAAGTCTGGCCAGTAATCCCATGTGAGAATCAAACGCTGCACCTTGTGTCTTTAAGGTAAACACCTTAACCATTATGTCATCCTCCCACTGTTAAATCCATTTCAAGTTATTGTTGGAAGAAACTTTTTGCTACTTTTTTTTTTTATTTTGATTATGGTAGTTATACCATATTCTCTGATAACATTGGATGTTATTTTTATGTGTGTAAACTTGGGAGTGTAATTTAATGTTCTTTCTTCTTTAAATATAAGTAGGGTAAAATTCTGATCAGGTGTTAAAAAGTACTTCTATAAAATAATTCTAAAGTATCACATACAAGTAAGTATGAATTTCCCATTAAACATGGAATGAAAGTCATTCCTAATCCAACAGATAAAGATAAATCTATTAGATTATCACTCATACCTTTAACCAGCAATATCAACTGAGCTCCATATGTTAAATTATTATATGGAGAATATTAGGTACTTACGTATTACCGCAACCACATTTTCATGACAATACCGGTTGCTTACTGATCGTGAAATATGTTCAGTAATGTTTTCTAAAATGTTATATACTGTGTTTTCTTTAAAAGCCCAGGTTGTTTTCTGGTGCGTTATCAATAAAATCTAAGGAACACACTCTTGTTGTTTCTTTATGCACTTTACTGACAGCACATCGCTTATGGCAAGTGCACTGAATGTTGATTTTTCCTGGCAGCAAAAGCTGTCAAATAACGGTTGTGATTTTGTCTTTACTACAACTGCCAGCATTTTGTCTTTAATGTTCATTAACAACTGTAATCAGATTAAAGACAGAAGAGCTGAATCAGTGGACTGATTTCCATTTCTGTAAGGTTCATTACATTGTTTTAATTTAGCTTGCATCTATTTTACTGATATACTTTTTCTCAAAACCTTTAAGCCTCATAGTTGTGCAGAAATAATAGTAAATGCTTACAGTCTGTGTTGATGGTATTGTTTTGCACGAACACAGCTCACTGTACCTTATTCAGAAGACCTACTTCTTTTTGTAGATGATAGTGTCACGGTTATGGTCATGAAGTTGATAGGGAAGAAAGAAGCCTTTCTGAATTTGTTTCTGTGATGACGTTGTCAGTTAGTTCCTAGTTATGATGACTATTTATTTATTTTAAGTAATAGGCTCAGGGTTGTATTTCTTTGCTGGTTGCTTATATGTTTGGGTGTTTTTTCTGCCAGAAATTTGGAAATTATATTTTTACAGTAATTCTTGTGCTGGTTGAATGTTTTACAAGGGCTCTTTAATGAATGTATGTCATTGTCATCATTGGGAACCAACCAGTATTGCCCTGAAAAATGTGGTTGCGATAACACGCAAGCACCTAATTTTCTTAAAAGAGATATGAAATTCTATAGTATTCTATTATTGTTCTATAGTATTCTATATATCATGATGGAATGTTAGTGTAACCAATTATTATGTTGACTTAGAAAATATCCAATATTTAGTTACCCTTAAGAGATCCCAAACATGGCAGATATGTCATTTTGAATAAATTAAATGCAATAGAGGAGCATACACTAAATAAGCCAACAACAAATAGATTATTACTAAAATAATTTGACTAAAAGGACTCTACAGGAGACAATGAGTGATTACCAATGAAATATGAATTTACTGTAGGTGTACTGTCTTCCTTTACTTTCCCACTCTTCAGCTCAACAACTTCAACTTACACTTATGAAAAGACATGGCTTATCAGTGGTATTCTGACTCTGAGTAGAGGCGCCCTACATTCTAGTATGCAGTGCTTTTACATATTTATAGATTTGCAAATGAAAGTCTAAGAATGAACTATGACCACCCTGACAATTCCCATCCTGCATAGGGCACCTCTTACTTCCAGAATGGGTAATCACATCAGGTCTAGAATGAATGTGAAGGTACCTATATGGTAATCAAGACTTACCTTAGATAAGTATTAATAAAATAGTATTTAAGAGCATCTTAAAGAGTTCTCGGGGCAGTTAGAATACTCTTAAGCCTCTCTTCCCTTGACCAAAAACAGAGATTTCCCTTCCCTTTCTTTCCCTTGTTTTAAATCAGTACTAATAAAAGAAATTCAGCAAACATAGGTAAACAGAAATAACATTCAGTAGTCCGTCCTGTACATGACTTGCAATCCATTAAACAAGTCAATGACTAACATCACTTTAGTAAACATTATAAAGACAAATTAAAAATAATTTCCTAGCTCTTTAAATTTTCTGATAAAGCAAAAAGTTAACAATAAGCTATTTTAACTAAAAGTACAAAGCATTTCAACTTTCCTTACATGTATACATTTCTACTTATATTGTAGAGTCAATAGCTGTCTTTGAAATCTGTACAATAGTTCACTTTTTCAAATCATTCCTTTTTCAATTCAGGTTTTGTTTTGTCAAAATGGCAACAATATTTCAAGGGCACAATTAATATTTAGACTGATGTTTGAAATAAATAACTTGTCAGTTGCCAGTTGAGTTAGTTTAGAATGTATGGTTAGTGCAAATATAGCATGTTGCAAAAATAATGTGTATTTTTTCGTGTGCTCTAGAGACTGTCATATGCAAGTAACATATATATTGTAGCATATATAGAGCAGATAGCTTATGGATTCAGGTTGTTAAAGTAGATTATGCTTATTAATCAGGCAGTTTCATTTAAATTCACAAGTAATTTGGGAATATTTCAGTTGAGTTTCCAGGAATGTGTAGTCCAATGTGAGTAATTGAGTCCACTTTTCCTCATAAACACGTCACAATTCATTAAACTAGGCAAAGTCTAACATCTGTCAAATAATCATTATAAAGACAAAGAATAGTAATTTCCTAGCGCTTCAAACTATCTGATATCGCAAAATATTGACAGTAAGCTATTTTAACTGGAAGACTAAAACATTTCAATACTTCCTTGTGAATATGAATTTTTACTTTAACTGTAGTGTCAAATCTATGCATTACTTCACTTCTTTCAAGTCATTCATTTTACAGTTCACATTATATTTTGTCAAAATGTCAATAGCATTAGAAGGGCACATTTAATATTTAAACTGATATTTTAAATGAATAGCTATCAGTTGCCAAGTGAGTTTATACAGAGTGGGAGGTAACTGCAAAAATAACGTTGCAAAAAGTAATATGTATCTTTTCATATGCTCTAGAGACTGACAATTTCAAGTAACATATAAAATGTAACTTTTACAGTGCATCAGCTTGTGGAATCAGCGTGTTAAAATGAGTAATACTTTTTAATCAAGCAGCTACATTTCAGTAAACATGTTGTTTGGGAACATTTCAGTTGTGTTTCCAGGAATATGTAATTCTAAGAGGATAAATCATAAAATATATACAAATAGTCCTATTATGCATTTATTTTACCTTGTTTAGGTTATTTTTCATTTTAATAACTAAACAACATTACTTTTTCTTATTATTTATCTGTGAGGCTAAATGCACTGCAGATTCAGTGCCCTTAGAAACTGCAGCAATTGCTGCTATGGCAACGTAAATAGAATGCAAAGAATGCTTCACTTCTCTTAATCAACAGTACATTTTTCCCTCTTTTTTATGTATTTGTTAATACTTAAAGGAAATAATTCAAAGGACATATGTACATGAATGGAACATTTCAGAGTTAATCACAAACATGTCCCCAATACCAATAAGCATAACAGTGACTATCATTAATCTAATAAATATTGTAATAACAATTAATTAAGTTCACTATTCTAATTAGTCTACCTTAAAACTAGATTATTTTAGACTATCATTTATCTATGTATAGATAGTGAGTTATTAAATATATACATACTACATTAGTATAGTAAATAGGAGAGAATTTAGAAAGGGAGACAAGATGCAGTTAAAATAAATAATGAGAAAAGAGAGGAGAGAGAAATAAAAGAGAAAATTAAGAGAAAATGCACATATGTTGATTTACAGTATAAATATTTTATGTGCTATACAACCCCCCCTTCTGTGAAAGAAAAGTACACTGTTTTACATACCTGAGGTAATGTGAAAACTTTCATGTGTCATCTATTTTCAAAAAATATAGATAAAGATTCCAGTAGTTAGTTACCTTTGTTTTAAAATTCCAAGCAGTAGAATCGGTCCTTTAAAGTAATGTTAAAACAATTCACATCATGGTAGATGCTTTGAGAGATTTGGTTGTAACAGTATCAGTCTTTTGCTTCTTCTTTTTGACATCTGTCTAGACATTTGTTTCTTTTGTTCTCTTGAGAGAAGGTGACATCCAATCCATATCTTCTGGTAAAGTAATCACATTATTAGTTTTAATAAATGAAGAGGCTTCCTCTAAGTCAATAAAAGTCCTCATCTCGTTGGCATACAGTATTCTTATCTTAGCTGGATATGCAAGTTGTGCCTTGATGTTATTTTGTTTCAGAAACTTTATCATTGGCCACACTTTTTTCCTTTGTTCCATTATTCTAGATGAATAGTCGTTATCAAATCTTATCAGGCTCTGTTTATATTTTCGAGGTGCCTTCCTCCAAGCAGATCTTAAAATCAGTTCCTTGTCCAAGTATGAAAGAAATTTGATAATTATTGACCCTGGGGGAAAGTTTGAGTTAGTGGCAGGTTTCCCAACAGCTCTGTGTGCCCTTTCATGCCAAAGGAAAGTCCTTTTAAATTTATAATGTCAGGGATCCAGCTTGATAAAAAGGAAATAATATCCTCACCTTCTGTGTTTTCAGGTAATCCGAAAATCCTGATGTTATTTTTCCTCTCCCTATTTTCCAAGTCATCTACTTTATTAACCAACCAAGTGTTTTGTTTAAGATGCATCTCTTTCTGTGCTTCCTCTTCCTTAAGTCCGCTTTCTAAGTCATTTAGAGAAATGTCTATTCCTGTTATCCTTGTCTGGTGTTGTTGTAGCATTTCCTTGAGGGTGTCATCCTGTTTTTGAGTGCTTGTTTTAAGATTTTCCAGGTTCTCTTTAAAAGCATCCATCTTCAAAGACAACTCCTGCAGGGTAGATGCCATCTGTTGTAGTTCCTTCTTTAAGGCAGCATCCTGGTGAGAATTCTTTGAGTTGCTCGTTTTAACAAGTGAATATATCTCCAAGCTTCTTTACAGGAAATTATTTGTAAAACTTCACCAAAGTTTCTAATTATGTAAATTAGACCTTTATCTATAAGATTTTAAATTTTGAAGAAAAAAAATATTTTTTCCTGTCTTATTTAACTAGTTATATGGAGCTCTAAAATACTGTTGCTTTCAGTTAGCCATTCAGGCTCTGCCCCCATGACACTTGAATCTTGTGAAGAAAATGGCAAAAAGGAGTTGATGGTGATGATGATGATGATGATAAGATAAGGGGTTTTGTTAACTGGAAGATGGAGGTGGAGGAATTCCAGGTCATATATTTTCTAACAATTCTAGGAATTAAATTTTTTAAGAAGATGGAGATGCCACTGACTTTAGTGCCATTATTAAGTGTGGTGGGCCTGAATGTGTAGTAAGCATTGAAACTTTACACTGACGGAGTGCTATCACTGGTCTTGAACTAGGTTTCTCTGATGATGTATATATCAATGTTTTTCAAAATGTTCGGAATGTTTTTCAGGAGTGGAGGTTTTTGTTTTAGCATTTAGCAGCAACACCTTTGTTATCCTAATTCTGTTTTTTATGTCAGAAGGTTTGTAAGACTGACATTGCCTAAAAAAGACACTATGGGGAGGATAAGGATTTAGCCAATATATGAAAGCCTTGGGGGGGTGTACAGACAGGTCATTCCTGGCAGTTTAGACTTGCCTATCATCTCCTCCCAGGCAGATGTATATTGCCCCCCCTTAGAATAACATCAGAAGCTAAGCCAATTGTTGAAGTCAATAATTTTGGTACTTACGTATTATCGCAACCAGATTTTTGCAGTTGCGAACATACTTCAACTGAAATGAAGGCATGCAACACTGTAAAATGTTATTGAAAGTCCTTACTGCTCACAAAAAAGTGTGGGTTACCTTCAGAAAGAGCAGAAAGTTTATAAATCCTCTTCCTGATTTGCGTGCTGTACAGATGCACTCTTTAATTGTCAGGGCTGGCATAGTACACATTGAATTCTGCAGGACTGTAAAACAGGTGCAACAGCAACTTTAACAAAGTGCCCCTATTATAGTGTGACAGTTACATTTAACAAATGCGATTTATTACTAAAAAAAATGCAGACCACAAGATATGCCAGACTTCACAAAAAGTAATGGTTCTGACTCATAGACGACTACTGCTGTCAGTGAGTAACAGCAAAAAAAAAAAAAGACCAGTAAATACTAACTCCAGGAAACAACAGAAGGTCATTATAACATCTTTCATCCCTTGGGTTCTGCATTTTGCTATTAATAAATCAGGTTTGTGAAATTTTAGCCACATAATATAGGGACGGATTTTAACACTGGCTCTTACACCCCTTTTTACAACCTGGAGCAATCTGTACTTACACATTCCATTTCTCAGTACGATAGCAGCCATGACTTTTCAAGCCTGCGTCTGTAATGCACACAAATCAGGCAGAGGATTTTATAAATTGTTTGTCCTGAAGGTAATCCAAACTTTCTCATCAGTAATAAGGACTTTGAATGACATGTTACACTGTTTCATGCACTCGCTTTACTTGAATTTTCCGAATTTTGCAACTGTGAAAATCTGGTTGCGATAATCCGTAAGTACCATAATTTTATGTTCATATTGTGGCACCATTCTCGATTATTGTAGAATGCTGCTCAAGGCTAAGCCCACACCTATCTCAGACACATACTCTGAGAACCCCATCATGTCTTTCTCCATATGGTCCAGAGAGGTACAGCTCAGATTATTTACACTTCTGTGCAATATGATTGTGCCATATTTGTGCGTGTTTGGTCTGAGCTGTGTGCAAATGATTTACGGTGGTGTGTGGTACCAGCAGCCTATGTCTTGTCATAGTACTTGGCAAAATGTTATATAACTACATCTCTCATAGATTGCATCAATTTGTTTAAGTAGCAGGTGGTTGTCAGTAGACATGAGGCAGTTGCTGCATTGTCTTAGAATGTTCATTTCAACAAAGCTAGCTACAGAGACAGTTGAAAAGTACAAATCTATGGTTCAAGATACTTACTAATGTGGCTAAAGGAGGAATAGCAGCAGTGAGGTTTACTGCAGTTTTAACTGTCTTAAAGAACAACCTAAATCTAGCATCAGTGAGGTTTACTGCGGTGTCGTCCGTCTTAAAGAACAACCTAAATCTAGCAGCAGTGAGGTTTACTGTGGTGTTGTCTGTCTTAAAGAACAACCTAAATCTAGCATCAGTGAGGTTTACTGCGGTGTTGTCTGTCTTAAAGAACAACCTAAATCTAGCATCTGTGAGGTTTACTGTGGTGTTGTCTGTCTTAAAGAACAACCTAAATCTAGCATCAATGAGGTTTACTGCAGAGTTGTCTGTCTTAAAGAACAACCTAAATCTAGCATCAGTGAGGTTTACTGCCATGTTGTCTGTCTTAAAGAACAACCTAAATCTATCAGCAGTGAGATTTACAGTGGTGTTGTCTGTCTTAAAGAACAACCTAAATCTTACAGCAGTGAGGCTTACTGTGGTGTTGTCTGTCTTAAAGGACAACCTAAATCTAGCAGGGGTGGCTCATGCTATAGGACTGAAAGACTGCAGCCCCCCCACCTGTGGAAAGAAGGAAGAAAAGAAGATAAAAAAATGGCGAGTCCCGGAACTCCACGCATGCGTGCTTGGAGCTTCTGGTACTCACAGAACTCCAGACTGCTGTGTTAGGCAGTCCGGATAGAGGAAAAAGGCATCTCTGCCCTGCAGCCCAGAATTCTGTGTGGTCACGACTGCACAGAATGGAAGAACACCGGACTGCATCTCCTGCAGGCTGGAGCCTCCAGCCTACTCTCGTGTGCCAGGAGAATGGAAACCAACTGCTGCCAAGGAGGAAACCAGCCGTTATACATGCACGGCTTCAGGATTTAGCTGCTGCTGAGGAACCAGACGTTAGCATTGCGCACTGCCGAAGAATCAGCCATTAGCCTTGCATGGCTTCACCTTCAGGATTTAGCTGCTGAGGTACGGAGTGTGTGTACTTCAGCTTCAGGATTTAGCTGCGGAGGTATGGAGTGAGTGCTTCAGCTTCAGGATTTAGCTGCTGAGGTACAGAGTGTGTGTGCTTCAGCTTCTAGCATAGGCGCCGGAAGCTGTTAAAGACTGGGGGGGTGGAGGGTGACAGGGGCACTTAGTGAGCTTCTTCTTCCTCTTTTGGCTTTTTCCCGGGTAGGGGTCGCCACAGCGGATCACCTGGCGCTCATGATTGGCAGTGGAGTTTTACAGTGTCAAGATGCCAGCCCGGTGCCCAACCTTCCACAGAAGGCATACACATGCACACACTCACGCCTGGAGGAAATTTAGCGTGTCCAATCCACCTACAGCATGTCTTTGGGTTGTGGGAGGAAACCAGAGCACCCAGAGGAAATCCACGTGACCACAGGGAGGGCATGCAGACTCCACACAGAAGGCACCCCAGCCAAGAATCAAACCGGAGAACCTCTTGATGTGGAGGAGGCAACCGCTGCACCACCGTGGCTGCCCAGGGGCACTTAATGAACTAAAAAGGGTAATTTTTTATAACTATTTGCTACCACAACATAGGTTCACTTGGAGGACATTTTAAGCTTAGTCAATTCCCTTTTGGTGCTTGAATTAACATTTTCTGATTGGTCTTAGCTATCCCTATGGCTGATAATTGTATATTAGCCCTAATGAAAATAACTGTGATCATATCATAGATAATTTGAGGGGGCCATGTAAGGGATGCAGCATTTAGGAACTGCCTCTATCCATTAGTGGCATGAGGGGAAATCCTGGAGTACATTTTCTATTACCCATCCTTAGAGCCAAGTTGCATATGAATATGGATGGGTGAGCTTTGCTTTATTTTTATGGATAGTCTGTTCCAAAACAGTGGTAGTCTCTGTGATATATATATCCATCTCTCCACAACATTCAGTTTAGATACCTGGACTGAGTATTTCTGATGCCATTTGACTTGCTGATGTTCAGTAGGTCCATCTGTATTATGTCAGCGGATGCTTTGTATGCCAGACATGTCACCTCTAAGCACTCTGTAGGATACTGAGTATAGTAATAAATCTTTGAGGTGGTCCATGCAAGACCTATTATTTAGGACTTGTATCCTTTTAGTAAGGTATTTTATTTTATTTTATTTTACATTTATTTTACATTTGTTGACCGGGCTAGTCTAGCTGGATACATGTCCATTTTCAGTAGAGGCCCGGGGAGATAAGCTCCACTTATAAAACTTTACAGATGCTAAGTATAAAAACTGTTAAGAACTACATTCAAATATAAAAAATAATAATAAACAAGTTGTATAAAAAGTAATGGAGAGAAGAAAGTATTGTAGAACAAGATTGCAAGAAGTATCTAATAACATTTACATAGAGAGGGAAATGGAAAATAGACGAAAAGAAAGTGAATTTAGATTGGGGTAAAGTAAGTCAGATGAACATGAATTAATGTTAGTCAGGGTTGGTACAGGGGCACAGCCATTGTGTTTTGAGGTAAAGCTTGAGTTTCTTTTTAAAGAGAGATTTTGAGGGAATAGATGAGAGTTCAGACGGAAGCAGGTTCCAATATTTTCCAACATTGTTTGAGAAAAGAGAGTCTCCGGCCTTGTTGTTTGATTTGACAGTGTCTATAAGTAGTTTGTGTGCAGATCTAAGGGACTTTAGTTTGTGGTATGGGTGAATCAGGCTTGATAGTATAGGGGTTTTGTCAGGTTGATAAAGAATTTGATGGGCTATGCTAAGCTGGTTAGTTTTTAGTTGCTGTTGAAATTCCAGCCAGCCTAGTTGTTTTAGATTATTACAGTGGTGGGTTCTGTAAGGGTTTCCTGTGGCAAATCTGGCTATGTTGTGGTAGGAGTTTTCTAGTTTTGACAGATTTCTTTTGGATAATTTAGTAAAAATTGGGGAGGCATAGAGAAGGGGTGAGATAAGGTGGGAGAGGGCTGTAATTGTTCTAGATTCTGGAGTGAGGAAAGGTTTGATTCTGTAGAGAGAGCCTATTTTTTTGTTAATGCTTTTTAGTGTGTTGTTAATATGGGCATCAAAGTTTAGGTTGTTGTCTATGGTAATGCCTAGTAGTTTGGTAGTTGACTCGTGATATAGGTGTGCCATTTGTTGATGTTATGGTAAAATCAATGAGGGGAGATTTGCTTGAAGGTGTAAAAAGGAGCAGCTTAGTTTTTTTAGGGTTGAGTAGTAGACAATGCTGGGAAAACCAGTCTTCTACAGAGTTAAATATGTGTTGTGTGAGGGAGTGAAGGTGTGATACAGATGTGGCAGAGCAGATAAGTGTTGAATTGCCTGCGTACTGTATGCATGTGGCTTGGGGGGGCCACATGGTGTAGGTCATTGATAAATAAAGAAAATAGCAGGGGACCTAGTATAGACCCTTGTGGGACTCCGATGTTGACAGGTAGCTGGGAGGATAGAGTGGAGATCCGGAGTACTGCTTGATGTCTGTTTTGTAAGTAGGACTTAAACCAGTTAAGAGATTGAGTATCAATTGAAGTGGATTGGAGAATGTGAATGAGTATTTGGTGGTTGACCATGTCAAAGGCTTTGGATAGATCTAAGAAAAGTGCTGAGGAGAGGGTGTTATTGTTGCGATTTTTGTTGATTGTGTCTGTAAAGGAGAGGAGGGCAGTGGTGGTACTGTGGGATGGTCTGAAACCGTGCTGGGTGTTAGAGAGTAGGTTATTATGGAGAAGGTGTTGAAGCAATTGTTTGTGTATACACCTTTCCATGATCTTAGATAAGGGTGAAAGAAGGGCTATGGGGCGGTAATTAGACATTTCAGTAGAATTTCCACCCTTATGGAGTGGGATAATGTGGGAGATTTTCTAGAGTTTAGGGACATATCCTTCAGTGATGTTTCTGTTGATCAGAATTGAGATTGGTAAGGCTATTGCTTTAGCTGCTAATTGCAGGTATTCTGCAGGTAATAGGTCAGCAGAGGGAGTACATGGTTTGAGTTTTTTTAGAAGGGAGAGAATATAAGTTGTTGGGACTGGTTGGAAGTGAAAAGTAGGGGGTGGGTTTAGTTTGCTCATTGACATGTTTGCATTTTTGATGGGAAGTTGACTTGCTAAGGTTTGAATAGTTTCTATGAAGAAGGAATTAAAGGAATTTGCTGTTTGGTTGGGGTTATTTATGTCAGAGCCTTGTGGGTTGGGTGTGACAGGTTTACTTGGCTGTAGTAATTGGTTTATGGTTGCCCAGAATTTTTGGGGGTTGTTTTGGGGAGAATGTTGTGGTTTCAGGTAGTAATTTTTTTATCGTTCATTATTAATTTCTTGGTCTCATTTCTTAGTTGCTTAAAGGTTTGGAAGTCTGAGGTGTTTTTAGTTAAGCGAGATTTGTTCCAGGCTTTATTCCTGAGAGTGATTTTTTGTTTGGTTTCTATTGATAGCCAGGGGGCAGGTTTAGTTTTGATTCTGATGGAGCGTGAGGGGGCATGATAGTTGAGGATAGTTAGAAACTTAGCATTAAAGACATCAACAGCTTCATCTAGTTGAAGATGTTTTAAGGGTGTCCAGTTGCATGCTTCTAGTTCATTTTGAAACAACTCCACGTTGAATTTTTTTTTGGATCTGATTGTTCTGGTTATTATTTGGGTAGGAGGGTTGGTTTTAAGCCTGATGATGTAGGTTAGTAAGTGGTCACTTATATCATCAGGGAGTGTTCCTGTTTTATAGGTATGGGGTTGGTTGTTGGTGAGTATCCAGTCTATGGTACTTTCTTTTTTGTTAGCTTTATTTATTCTAGTGGGGGAGGTGATGGTCTGAGAGAATCCATAAAGGTTAATATGGCTAGTAGGTTGTTTGTTGTTACAAGATTCCCAATTGATGTTAACATCACCTAAGATGACTATCTCTTGGGGTAAGTTTAATGATAGCCAACATAGGATCTTTTCGATGGTGGAAATGTTATTACCTGGGGGTAGATAGATGCAGATAATATAGATTGATTTGACTGGGTTTATTTCTAGTTTGGTAATAAGAATTTCAGCATTTGAGTCCTGGGGAGGTTTTTGGTGGTATGTGGTTATTTGAAGGTTAGATTTAAATAATATGGCAATACCTCCGCCTTTTTTTGATAGTCTGTTGAGACGTAAGATGTTATAGCCAGGTGGAATGATTTCACTGTCTTTTGTTGAGGGTTTTAACCAGGTTTCTGTTAGGCAAATAATAACAAAGGAGTACAGCTGTAGGAGAGCATGTAGTTGAGTTGTTTTATTATTAATGCTACGTATGTTAAGGTTGGCTACTGAGAGTGAGTTTTTGGGTTGTCTAAGCAGTGGGTTAACAATGGGGTCTAGTTTACTGGATTGATTTAAGGAGGTGTCAGTTGGGCCTGGGTTTGGGTGAATATCTCCATTCTTAAGTAGGAGGAGTAGGGTTAGGTAGGTAATTTTGTATATTTACTATGTGGGAGGGTATCCTTATGGGATTAGGGTAAACAAGTTTGATGTGAGTAATTCTATGATATTTGGGTAATAGATAGCTAGGTATTGAAGTTATGTTGATGTGATGGTTGGGGTAGATGGGAACTAAGGAGGCAGTTTGTTTGTGTGGTGTGTTAAGGTGTGAGAGTAGTGGTTGTTCATAGGAGATAGTAAGGTGTGCTAATAATAGAGTGATAGTAAGAGAGAACAAGATTATGGTATGTTTGAGTGCTAGGGTGGGATGTTTTAACATTATAAAGGTAGATATTAATTGTAGTTACTAGTATAAGTGTTGTGGGTGTGGTATTGTTAGAGTAATTAAGTGGTATATGTGAAAGGGTGTGGTTATGGGAAGAGGTAAAGGGAGAAGAGAGAGCGGGTTGGATAGTTGTAGTTGGGCCATAATTGGAGGAACAGGAGGGGGGTGTTTCTAGGTAGGTATATCTGTAGATGTACTGGGGGTGTGTGGGATTTGGGGGTAGGGTAGGGGAGCGGAGTGAGCCAGAGGCGAGACAAGACAGAGAAGTTAGCAGGGAAACAATCAGTAATACAGGTATCTAAGGTAAGAGCAGGTAAGGTGTGAGTGGAGAAGGTTAGATGATACAGGAGAAAGAAGAAGAAAGGCTTCCTGAGGAGTAAGCACTAAAAAGTACCAGGTAAGTTGGAGTGAGAACAAATAAGATGTTTGGTAGTGGAGGCTTTCAAAGTTAGCTCAATAGCTTAGGGAAAGGGAGAGAGATAGGTAGGGGAAAGGCACCCCCTAGTGGGCAGGACAGGGAAAAGAAAGTTAGAAAGGGAGCAGCTAAGTGTAGGAACAGGTGATGAGAAGGATATCTAGTGAGGAGGAGCAGGAATGAGGAAGAGGTGTATAGGCTGTTCGGAAGGTACAGGGACAGGGGTTAGGCTGCTGTCTGCACAGATTCCCAGTGGACTTAGTAATCCAGAAAGTGGTGGTGGATACAGTCTATTTTACAAGGTAATCTAGTGCATAACATACTCTCTTTGTTTCCCTTGTTAGTGGGTTCAGTACACTGGAAATAGTGGCCACAGGAGTGTGGAGTAGGGTCCTGACACCAGGTAGGCTGAGGCTCTATCAGGAGTAGGCACAAATTCAACTTGGGTACTTTGGGGAAAGAAGGGAAAGAAAGGTAGAGGAGAGAGAACAGGGTTAGGAGTTTATCATGTACTTTGAGAAACAAACAATAGCAGTATTAGCAAACAAGTTAAAACTTCCAACTTAGACAATGGCTAACAAAGTATTTATAACATTGCAGATAGGGGTGAGAGGAGGTTGAGCCAGCAGGTAACACAGTGGAATAATAACAACAGTGCAGAAGGAATAAACAGATACTGTGCTGGGGTGCTTTAACTGTGCTTGTATGAGCTTAAACAAGAAGGTCAATATTGCCCTAAAAAAGAGATAAGTCTCTATCTACACAGTAGTTGGGGAACAACAATGCAGGGAAAAATAAAAGATGTTATCTTAGTGTTATACTAGTGCCGTATTCCACGTTGGTGGAGTATAGCATGAATACAGCCGCATTAGTTAATTAATGCATTTACAGGAAGGGCTAGGCAACATGCATGCCTCAGGTAGCCTCTATGTTGGACCGAGGACCCAGTCCTGTGCCACGTGGGTGGCGCAGTAAGCAACCTGTAGGCAGAAATCATTTTGGCCTCAGGATATTCGAGGCGTAAGTTCTTGTTATACAATAAGAAAGTAGTACAGAGATCTAGACAGTGATATCTTAAAAAAAACACATAAAAATGAAACTACAGAGATCTAGTCTGTAGTTCGGAGAGCAGGGGTAGTTATAACAATTTAAAGAGGGTCCAAGATGACTAGAATAAGGGTCACTCAGAACAAGGGTATCTCTAAAGGTATTCCAATTGGTGCATGGGGCTGGACAGATACATGCCAAAGTGGGCATTATACAAAATGATTGACATAATGAGAGCTTTGTAAAGGGGGACAACAACATCTTTAGCTCTAGTCACAATCAATTTGTTTATAAGCTGTGCAATATAGAAAGACTTTCTTATGACTCTGGGCACATGGTCAAACGTTAGGTCACTGTACACAAGTTCTCAAATGCCAAACAGTGGGATCAGTTCTCAGAGGGCATTGTCATGATTTTGACACCAGTTATTTGGGACAAACCTTCCTGCATGATGGTTAAGTAATTTGGGGATTCAATAACTTCTTCTAGCTTGCAGTCATCTCAGACTTAGCTGGCTAAAGCTCTTTGGTATTTCCCTTTGCTTTTGAGATGTATATGCCAAACAGAAAAAGTCTCAGCACCAAACCCTGGGGGAATCCATTGGCGACTGGTCTCTTCCCCTGTTTCGATCTCCTGCATCCTGTGAGCCAAGTTGCCAATGTAGCTGGTGTACTACACCTGAGTAGGGGATTGTGTCAAAAGGCTTGGCCAGGTCAAGGTAATGTGGTGTGAACTGTTTTACCTTCATCCATTGGTAACAAGAGTAAAGCTTAAAATTTGCCCATAATTTTGAGCCTTTTACACTTTCCTCTGGGCTGTTTTCAAACACATTTTTAGGGCCATGCATACATGTATGCATTCCTTGATTCACCTTCCTGATTGTATTAAATTATATTCCTTGTATAATACAGCACACTTGTTAGACTTAAGTTAGAGCGCATTTTAAATTTATTGTTTAAACATTTTTCCAGTAGGCAATGAAACAAAAATGCATTTTCCATTAATGACAAAACTGTCTTATTCAGAACATTTCCATGATAAAGGTCTACTTCCACACACAACTGCATTTTAAATTTATTGTTTGAACATTTTTAAAGTAGGCAATGAAGCAAAATGCATGCACCAATAATGACAAAACTGCCCTATTCAGAACATTTCCATGATAACAGTCTACTTCCACACACAATTGCATTTTAAATTTATTGTTTGAACATTTTTCCAGTAGGCAGTAAAGCAAAATGCATTCACCAGTAATGACAAAACTGAAAACATTTCCATGATAACAGTCTACTTCTACACACAATATATAAATACAGAATCACAGTAGTGTAAGACATAGGCATGTTGCACAGCTTCTTGAACTTATTTTCAATTGAGGGGGCGGGACAAAAGGCCAAAAACCAGGGACACATTTTAAACATTGCTTATATAATTTTGGAAAGTTGCTTGCATACAATGTTGCATTACCAGTATGCATTTCACTGCCAAGTCTTGAACCCAGAACTCTGTACACTACAGTCAGAGCAACATACCATGAAGCTAAACCAACAGTTTTTTGAAAGACAGGAAGACAAACTTAAATGACTATCATATCATTTAGTGAATTAATTTCTCACTTCTCACCATAGCTCTCAACCTCTTAGCACAAAAATACAGAACAAAGCCAATAATGGGGGAATGCAGCCCCCAAAATAGGGACACACTTCAAATACTTATTTTATAACCATAGAAAATTGCTAGAATAAAAGGTTTTGTTTTTCCACTGAGGCATGCATTCATAAGTGATGGTGGCTAGGGACATTAGGCTATTTTAACCTGTACCCAAGGTACAGGGTTTGAGCCTGAGTACCTCCAGCCACCAGATGTATTCCATTGGGGGCATTTTCTCACACACACACACACACACACACACACACACACACACACACACACACACACACACACACACACACCTACCTTACTTACTCTGTACATCGCAACAGCCAGTCCAGACTCTGATATTATCTGTAAATCCTTCAGCAGCAGGTAAAACCATCCATTCCCACTCGCATTCAAAGCCAAACCAGCCAGAAATACATGTGCCAAGCATAAAACCTTCAGCAGCATCCGAAATTAAACCCTTCTTCAGCAACAGCTAAAACTGTCTGTTCCCGGTCACATTCAAAACCCAAACCAGCCGGAAACCTGGAAATATGTGCGCCGAGCTGATGTCATCGTGCATGTGATGACATCAGCTGCTAAAGCGTGAAAATGACAATAATTCAAAAATAAAGAATGGGACAAAAACGAAAATAATTAGAATGGGACAGTTGGGAGGTGATCTGCAAAAGTGGGGGGGGGGCTCTCCTCCCCTCTTGCTCTATGGTTCCAGTGCCCATGGCTTCTAGCTGCTGAGGTGTGTGTGTTTGCAAGTAAAATGCCCCAGGTGCTATATACTGGTGGCTAGAGAGAACACATGGTGGTGGGTAGAGAATACTCAGGCTTGAGCCCTATACATTGGGTGCAGGTGGCAAGGGCCTGAATTCCCTACCCACCACCATTTGTAAAAAGTTTGCAGATTTTTGCCTCATATTTGTTCTGTTCCTCATAAAATCTGTGGTTTCTGTATCTTCGTTTTTCCTTGCAAAGTCAGTAGTGCAGTGGTGCACTGGTAGCATTGTTGCCTGACAGCTGCAAGTTCTCTGGTTTGATTCTTGGCTGGGGTGCCTTCTCTGTGGAGTCTGCATGGCCTCCCATCTTGCAAAGACATGTGTCTGGAGTGTTTCTCCCTGCTCTACTGAAAATTGGCTTTTGTTCCAAGTCAGTCTAGTTTCCTGGTTAACAAATGTTTATAAATGACAGGCATTTCAATTTCAGACTTCATATTCTTCAGAAAGTACATGTTAAATAAAACCTTTTATTCTAGCAATTTTCTAAGTTTATAACATGGATATTTGAAGTTTGTCCCTATTTTTGGGACTGTATTCCCCCATTATTGGCTTTGTCCATGTATTTTGTGCTAAGGTTGAGAGCTATGGTGAGAACTGAATTCACTGAATATGTTTGGTGGCTGTATTCCCCCAGTATTGGCTTTGTCCATGTGTTTTTTGCTAAGGGGTTGAGAGCTATGGTGAGAACTGAATTCACTGAATATGTTTGGGGGCTGTATTCCCCCATTATTGGCTTTGTTCAGGTGTTTTGTGCTAAGAGGTTGACAGCTATGGCGAGAACTGAATTCACTAAATGACAGCCATTTAAGTTCAGTCTTCTTCTCTTTCACAAAACAGCTGATTTGGCATAGTGGTATGTTGCTCTGACTGTTTTGCACAGGGTCCCCTGGGTTCAAGACTTGGCAGTAAAATGTATGGTGGTAACTCAGCATTTTATTCTAGCAACTTTCCAACATTGTACAAGCAATGTTTAAAATGTGTCCCTGGTTTTTGGGCTTTTGCCCCCCCCCCCAATACATTTCATCTTTTTCCAGATTTCTTGTACTGCAAAGTTCAGAGATACAGCTGAGTGTCGAGTAGATTTTACAAGGAGCTGAGAGCTGCAGGGGAACAAAAGTTTAGTGCTGCTTATACTGAGTCTGCTTGCACTGTTAATAGCACAACAGGTAGTGTACTTGCTTTTGATGCAGAAGGCTGTGGGTTCTACTCCCACAGTAGGTAGATGAATTGCTGATACTGTACTGTGTTGTAAAGTGGGTGGATGTTGCAGTCCTTTTTGGTGAATATACCTAGTAACTATAAACCTGTTATCAGTTTGCCATCCATTCCCTATTGCAATATTGCTAACTTATCATTTTTTAATGCAACATAGGCAATTTGTTCCACAAGGGGAACAAGCACATTATTTGTAGATGAAACAATGACATATAAAGTTGTTTGCTAGCAGCAACCTCTTATTTAGTTACAGATTTCTTTAATGTGGAATTATTTAGATGACTTTTACTTCTTCAGAGATAGTGCATATTTACTGATACTGGTGGACTGTAGAAGTTTGAGTAGACTTTTATGATGGAAATGCTCTGAATTGGGCAGTTTTGTCACTGGTGCATGCATTTTGTTTCATTGTTTACTGGAAGAATGTTCAAAATGATAAATTTAAAATGCCCTCTAACAACTGTACTGTATTGTACAAGGAATATAATTTAATACAATCTGGAAGGTGTATCAAAGAGCATGTGTATGTTTCGTGTTCAAGGGGCCTATGATTTGAAAACAGCCCAAATTTGATCTTTATCTGCCACTGCAAAATGTATTTTCTTTGATTGTGGGTTTCAATGCTGTTTCAATGCATGTGAGTTTCAAGGGCAGAGACGTTTTAATGCTAAGTTTATTTTCATTATTAGACTGCATTGCTTTGTTTAGCAAATATCTATTAGGGTTTGTGCTGTAAAATGCAAAATAAAACTATCAAATGAAATCCAAATCATCGCAGAAGTAAAGCAGTATGCACATTCTGTGTAATACAGAAGATTTTTGCAAACCCTAGAGGAGGTGATATGATTAATTATACTTTAGAATGTGAGTTAAAATGGATCATCAGGTGCAAAGCTGACCAAGCACCTGGATTAAATGACAAGACACCTATTAGACCTATTTTAAGAAATAGGAGATTGAGAAGGTAAACATTACTGTCATTTGATGGTCCATGGTCCTAGAGTGTGTGTGTATATGAATTTAATGACTCACACTCTTAATACTAGTTTTAAATATGTTTTTTATATATAGATATGTCTTTTTATAAGCTTTGTTTATATGCATTGTTTATATATGTCTTTTTATATATGTATCTATTGCATACATTTTTACTGCATTTATTTATTATTTCTTAGTTCTGTCTTTTAAGCATTTTAGCAAGTAGCTTAAGAAAGGCTCTCTGACGGCATTAATCATGACATAGCATGATTTAAACAAAGAACCAATGAAATTACAAGCTTGACTATTTAAATGTTAAGTAAGTACTGTTATTTGTATTAGTCTGAAGAAGCCTCCTGACTATCTGTTGAATAAAAGGTTTTTATCTCTGAAAAGAGTTTTATGGACTGCATTGCCACGTAGGAACCGGGAGCTTATGCAAATCATTTGTGCTTTTCTTGGAGTTTTATTGCTGGTTCTACATCTCTTAGGCTGGGTGTGTACTTTTTTGGTTTTTTTCTGCTATTTGTACTTCACACATCAAGCTAAGGGGACTGGTGGAGACAACCTACTCCTGTTGAGTCAGCAGCGGCGTTGTACCTGAAGGCAATGTCCTGAAACTCGCTGAGAATTTGGATATGTTGGAGAATGACCTCCTTAGGTTGAAGAAACTACAAATACAAAGACAGTATTCATGTCTAGCTAAAAGAATCATACCTCGTGGACTACGAGTATTAAAGATGCCTACGTCAGGTAATAGCATTCCTGACTTGTTATATAAATGGCAGCAACTTAACATTAACCTTAGTTTCAGTTACATGAAACTTCTTATTGACTTTTATTTACCGGAAGAAACTGAGCTAAGGCTTAAGGTCAATGAGAAATATGAATATATTAAGATGACTTTTCCTGGTCCCAATACAGACGTTAAGATAGAAAATGTCATTGACAACGTCTCACTGATAGAGAGACGAATGCTTGAACAGAAAAAAAGTAAAATACTAAGAGACACTCGGGACTTTAAAAATTCTAATGTATTTACTTGGCCTAGACAGCATTTAAGTAGTCAGAATGCTAGTAATGTATCACGGAATAACACAAATGTGGCTTTTGTTGACAATACAAACAAAATGTATGTAAGTAATGTGTCACGGAATGATTTAAATGTGATTTCAAGTAATTCTGCTAGCAATACTCATGGTAGTCCATGTTCTAGTGCAACTGTATCTGGTCTCTCCGCCAGTTGGTAGAACAGCTCTACCACTAATAATGAGAATGTAGCAATGATGGCAGGGTCTGATAATGTGAATAACGGTATTGTTGACAGCAATGTTGAGGTTTCGGACGTTATTAGTAACCATCAAGTGGATGTTAGTCGGATTACACTAGCAACTGAACCCACAAACGTTGATAATTCCAACGTTGTAGAACCGGTAGTAAGGCCTAAATCTAGTGTTAATATGAATGGCATAGCACAAGATCAGCGCAATGGGAGACAAAAAGAAAAAGCTCCTGGGAGTACCCCAGGCCCCACATTAAAGAAAATGTGGGGAAGATGAATAATAGTTAATCTATCCAGTAGGAACCTCACCGCTCATGAGATACAGGTCCTGAATAAGGGACTTAGCTTTATCCCTACTAGGAGAAGTAATGTTGCTGATACAGTCATAGACGCGAGAATTTTTGTGAGAAATGTGCAATTAAAACTGGATTTTGGGAACCTAAACATCAATGAAGATGTAAATGGACATAGTTTTCGTGCCAATAGTACATACATCCCTCAGTTACATCCTATTTTGGATGTTTTCTCTAGGAAATTGGAGAATGAAATGCATAATTATTTCCAACACAATAAGAATGTTAGATTTAAGAACAACCTTACATTTGCACAGAGACAGGCATTAAGGGATCTTAGTGAGGACCATACTTTAACCATTAGACCTGCGGATAAGGGTGGTCCTATTGTCCTTATGGACACAGAAGAATACACCAAGACTATGTTAGAATTGTTAAATGACACTAAATATTATGACAGGATAAACAGTACTATAGTTTCTGAAAAAGTATTCAGAACTTTATTTATGCTGGATGATTTACTCATGTCCTCATTAGTTACAAAGGAGTTATATGAATATTTAAAGGTTAAGAATCCCTTGATTCCTTTGATACAAGGCCTGCCTAAGGTCCATAAGTCACAGGTTAGACCACCCATGAGACCAATTGTGGCGGGCCAAGGTTGGATTACCGAACCCCTTTCAATTTTCAATGAGTATCATTTAAGACCTTTGGTTGATGCCAACATTTACATCTTGAGAGACAGCAAACAGTTTCTAATTGACTTATATAGCTTTATGAGTAACCAGGATGATACTACCCCTTATTTGCTAGTCACCTTGGATGTAGTTAGCCTGTTCACTGTTATTCCGAATGAACTGGGCATTAGTTTTGTACAAGAGTACATGAAGAAACACTCAGAGTTTTCAGATGAGAAAATTGATTTGATATCTCTTTTTCTAGAGACTATTCTCATGAATAACATCTTTATGTTTGGAAGTGAAGTATTCATACAGAAGGATGGCGTAGCTATGGGAAGAAAGGTCACTTATCACCTGTGATCTATTTAGGAGATATGTGGGTCTATATAGAAGATTTGTGGATGACCTTTTTCTTGTGTGGCTTGGTGATGTAGAACTAGTGGATTATATGAATAGTTCCACTAGTTTCCTTAAATTTACTTTAAATTACTCGAAGGACAACATTTCATTTTTAGACATAGGTATTAATAGATTGAGCAATGGGATGCTCAACACCTCTGTCCATAGGAAATTGTGCCACAGAAACACACTCCTGCATAGAACCATATATTTAATAACGTAGTAAAAGGACAAATAATGAGAGCCTCCAGACTTAATCCGTCTCATGATGGATATCTAAATGAATTGGATGGCCTTCGAGATAAATTTAGTAAAAGAGGGTATGATACAGAGATAGTGGAAAAAGGATTCTAGAAGTTAATGACCTTAGAAATACTACAGAAGTTAGGGCACCTATGTTCTATACCAAGGATGCAGCACAGTTAAGAGGCATCATGGCCAGCAACTGGGACATATTAATGCTAGGATATTAAGCATGTTGTTTGCTATGCAAACCCAAAGATACTAAGCAAAAGGTAGGAATGAAGAAAGATAGTGAAACACACAAATGTAATTATGATACTACCTTTGTTCATCCTGTCACACAACAAACATTTGAGTTTAAAACTAACACTGATTGTAGTAGTAAAGATGTGGTCTATCTAGCTAGGTGTGAAGCATGTCCCGCATTTTATATAGGAAAACCAATAGGTCACTAGAGAACATGCATACCACATTAGAATTGGTTCAGATTTTAATGCACTAGCGAAACACAGTAAGAACTAAGTTTAGGTTCTGTGTAATACAGAAGATTTTTGCAAACCCTAGAGGAGGTGATATGATTAATTATACTTTAGAATGTGAGTTAAAATGGATCATCAGGTGCAAAGCTGACCAAGCACCTGGATTAAATGACAAGACACCTATTAGACCTATTTTAAGAAATAGGAGATTGAGAAGGTAAACATTACTGTCATTTGATGGTCCATGGTCCTCTTAATACTAGTTTTAAATATGTTTTTATATATAGATATGTCTTTTATAAGCTTTGTTTATATGCATTGTTTATATATGTCTTTGCATACATTTTTACTGCATTTATTTATTATTTCTTAGTTCTGTCTTTTAAACATTTTAGCAAGTAGCTTAAGAAAGGCTCTCTGACGGCATTAATCATGACATAGTTTAAACAAAGAACCAATGAAATTACAAGCTTGACTATTTAAATGTTAAGTAAGTACTGTTATTTGTATTAGTCTGAAGAAGCCCACTATCTGTTGAATAAAAGGTTTTTATCTCTGAAAAGAGTTTTGTCGTCCTCAGTGACTGTGTTACAACATGCACATTACAGTGTTTATGGTAAATGGGGCGAAATAACCAAGGAATGGGACATTGAAATGGCTGCAGGGGGGAGGATCCATTTGACAATGATTTTGTGAGGGGGGAAGGGCAGCAAACTCAGACAGCCCCAGCTGAACTATACCTCTCAACTGCCCATATTTTTGCAGAATGAATAGATAGTTTCTTCTTATTCTTGGTATGTTCCTCATACAATTTGTGGTTTTCTGGCAAATCATTTAGGAATGAAGTCACTAAATGACAGACATTGAGTTTCAGATGTCATAACCTTCAGAAAAATGCATGCTAAAACAAAACCTGTTTTTCTGTCAACTGTCTTAAGTTGCAATGTTTAGTATTGTTTGTAAGTTCCCCCAGTATATTTGGCCTTGTCCAGATTTCCTGCATTAAGAGGATGAGAGGTATGTGCAAATCGCTTTATAGAATTAGGAATATCCAAACCTCTCACTGTCCCCAATTTTGGTTCAAAATGTTGCTCTCCCCCTAATAATCCCTCCTCAAAATGGCAATTTTGGAAGAAAAGGTAGAGGGTTTACAATTATATATAACTGTAATGATCAGAGCTATAGAATATTTTGATTTCAGAAATGCATGTAGATGCTCTTTTTTTGTTAGCTGCTCAAGTTAACATTGTTAATATTAAAAAGGTGTCCCTTCTTTGACAGGTTCCCAGCTGTATTGTGTGGCAATTTTATTTTTGCATCACATTTTTGGTCTGTTTTTCATAAAATTGTGGTTTTCTGGCAAATTAGTGGCAAATCATTAAAGACTGAAGTTAGAAAATAATGGCAGACATTTGAGTTTCAGATTTCATACTCCTCAGAAAATTCATACTAACGCAAGATCTAGTACTGTTCTATTATCTTTCTAAGTTTATAAGAACAATATTTAAAAACTGTCCTTATTTTTGGGCCTGGGTCCCACTTCTATGTATGGCTTTGTCCAGATTTCTTGCTCTGAGGTTAAGAGGTATGAGTGTTAGAGCCATCACTGTCAGCCAGAGACATTTCAAATTGTGACATACTTGTTACACCCCACTCCCCATTGTAGTGGCTCTGGATGTGTCCAAGGAAGGCAAGGAGCAGTTATGCAGTGTAAGTGTGCAGAGTATTCCCCTGATCAAGGTAGACCACAAGTACAACCATGGCTTTTTATTTGTCCTTGATTTTGCAGAATGTTCTGATTTTCTGTCATATTTTTATACTGTTGATTTATGCTTCTTATTATTCAGAAAATGCATGCTGTCACAGTGCCCTGTTACTCTGTGTTTAAGTCGCAATGGTTTAATGACCATCAGGTAAGCTTGTTGGAGATTGTAAAATGCAAGTAATCTTTAATAAGCATACTGTTAAAGAATTACCAGCATTGAAAGCCTGTCTGTTGTTTCCATGCAGAGAATATTTACATAACTAGAGAACGTATAAGCCTTAGGTATTGAAATGCATATGACTGTATTTGTAATAAAGGACAGGATTACAGTATTGTCAGAAGCTCATTACATTTGTTTGAGACTTGCAGTCATCTTTGCAGGCTTTACCCGTAAACTAAACAGAATGCCAATCTATCATGTGTGGTCCATAACTTGTGCAGGAATCCTTTAAACAATTAATCTTGAGCTTGTTTCTTGTTTGCTGTTCATTATTTACTTTGATCATCTTTTCCCCATGAAACAAGTAGATAGTTGTTGTCAGGCAGCAGGTCTTTTTTGGATAAGAAACATTTTTACAAGTGGGGGTATCACAGAGATTGCTACTTTCAGCAAGTTACTTGGTACTTTAAAAAAGCTGAATATAAATTATAATTAGAACTGCAGTGCAAGGAGAAGTGGTTTGAGTTGAGTGCTGCTTGTTTTTCTTATACTTGATTTTGACTGGCATTCCAGTAATGTATTTAAAAAGGAATTTATTTGTTCATGCCTCACAACCTTTGTGTTTCCATCTACATATTAAGTAAGCTGTCATGTAGCCAATGCTTTGAAATATTTTTTCTTCTACACTTCATGTTGTCCTGATTGGACTCTCGTAATGACTTTTTGGTACCCAGGGCAGCGTATTTAATTAAAGTTCCAGTTGTTGTGGTTTTGAGCATAGCTCCATCCCTTTCTAGTTGGCCACACCCCTTCCCATTGGCCCCACCCATTCAGCTGTCTCCTGCAGCTCCCCTTTAATTTGAAGTCACCAGCTGCCACTGAAATCTAGCAGCAGTGAGGTTTACTGCGGTGTTGTCTGTCTTAAAGAACAACCTAAATCTAGCATCAATGAGGTTTACTGTGGTGTTGTCTGTCTTAAAGAACAACCTAAATCTAGCAGCAGTGAGGTTTACTGCGGTGTTGTCTGTCTTAAAGAACAACCTAAATCTAGCATCAGCTGATTTTTACTACCATGGTTGTCTGTCTTAAAGAACAACCTAAATCTGGCATCAGTGAGGTTTACTGTGGTGTTGTCTGTCTTAAAGAACAACCTAAATCTGGCATCAGTGAGGTTTACTGTGGTGTTGTCTGTCTTAAAGAACAACCTAAATCTAGCAGCAGTGAGGTTTACTGTGGTGTTGTCTGTCTTAAAGAACAACCTAAATCTAGCAGCAGTGAGGTTTACTGCGGTGTTGTCTGTCTTAAAAGACAGCCTAAATCTAACATCAGTGAAGTTTACTGCGGTGTTGTCTGTTTTAAAGAACAATCTAAATCAGGCATCAGTGAGGTTTACTGCGGTGTTGTCTGTCTTAAAGAACAACCTAAATCTAGCATCAGTGAGGTTTACTGCGGTGTTGTCTGTATTAAAGAACAACCTAAATTTAGCATCATTGAGGTTTACTGCGGTGTTGTCTGTCTAAAAGAACAACCTAAATCTAGCAGCAGTGAGGTTTACTGCAGTGTTGTCTGTCTTAAAGAACAACCTAAATCTAGCATCAGTGAGGTTTACTGCGATGTTGTCTGCCTAAGAGAACAACCTAAATCTAGTAACAGTGAGGTTTACTGTGGTGTTGTCCGTCTTAAAGGGCACCCTAAATCTAACATCAGTGAGGTTTACTGTGGTGTTGTCTGTATTAAAGAACAACCTAAATCTAGCATCAGTGAGGTTTACTGCGGTGTTGTCTGTCTAAAAGAACAACCTAAATCTAGCAGCAGTGAGGTTTACTGCAGTGTTGTCTGTCTTAAAGAACAACCTAAATCTAGCATCAGTGAGGTTTACTGGGGTGTTGTCTGTCTAAAAGAACAACTTAAATCGGGACATGAGGAATGATATACTGACCAGAGTCTCTTTGCACAGTTACTGATGGAAGCATTTTGACTAGTATTTAAGGTATTGATTTGGGGTACTCTAGTAAGTGTGGACAGGGAACATTTGGTATGAGAACCAACATCTGATAGATAGTAAATCATTTGTATAGTCAGGCTTTAATGTCAGCTTTAGACATGAAACAGTGTACCTCTGCTTAACTCTGCAGTTTATGCAACTGGGAAGTGGAGTTAACTAAGGTTCCTCTGAGAGAATTCAAAAATGAAAGGTCCCACATCTACTGACTATAGTGTTGCACAGTGCTGTGTGGAGTGCCACTCACCAATTTTTAAGCTCAGTGAAAGAGCCAGTAAGAAAGCAACTAGAGCTGCAGTCAGTAATATTTCTCTCTCAGATTCAACAGTAAATGAACAGCAGTAAATGAAACCCTGCCTCTGAATTAACACTACTGCTCTCAGTAAATTTACACTCTGACATTAAAATTAAATGTAACTGCACTTCAAAATGCAAAGTAAATGCAAGAGTATAAAACGAGTTGAAAGTTACAGGAGTTACAGAGAAAAAAGTTTTATTAGCAGTATGGAGGTGTACTTTAATGAATTATCAAGGGAAAACAATCAATGAAACATAATGGAGGATCTATTAAACACATTAGTAGCCAGGGGTCAAAATGAATGTATAATATTAGTGCTTTTAACTGAAAATATATAAACCGTAAAAATTTGAAAAAAGGGTGCAAAATCACAGAAAAACACTTTGAATAACTAGAAGGAAGTACCAACATATTTATAAATGGGCAGACAATTGTTTGGCTGCTGCACTGACATTCTTCCTTGTATATTCTTCCTAATTATTATTCTCAGTGTATTACCTTGATGTATTGTGTAACACTGAACAAATGTACATCATTATAAAAACATTGTAACTGACATGTTGTCCTGAGTTGTGGCTGAAAATAGTCTGTGAACTAGTATGCCAATCCAGTTAGCAAAGTTAATAATTAAATTAATAAACACAATGGCCCATGAATGGAATTAACATGTAGTTTTGCTGATGACAGTTTTCCAGTACATCCCATTATTCCTGATGACAGTTTTCCAGTACATCCCATTATTCCAACAAAACACAATGTTATAAGGCTATATGCATCATGTGCATCAATCCGCACACCTTCCCTATCCCTCATTTAATATAATGGTTACATAACAATAAGCAAACCACTCGGAAGCACAGTGCCTTTGATATGCATTTTGGCAAAACCAGTGGTACTGTTTACATCAAAAGATGCAGAAACATGTATGTTTTCCATTTGGGTCCAGGAATATACAAATCTTTCCAGGATACCTGTCACTCTCAGCTGTAGGGAGATCAAAGGCATACATGCCCCACTGCTGAATCTACCTCTCTAAAAGTGTGGTAAATACCTTACTCAGAGCAAACAGTCATTAATGTACAGTTCTGAGTAACTATCTAACAATGCTGTAAGTGCTTTTCAAACTACAGATGCATGTACAATGCATAACTACATGTTATAGTACAGACCTATGCAGTGCAATAGCATAGTAATGCACATGGCCCTACAGATGCATATTAGTTGCTATCCTCTTTCTTGGCAGTTAAACATTCTAGGAAGTATCTAATATTATTTTTTGTGTCATAGTATGCAGGCAGGTACATGAAAAAGTGTGCTATGCTAGCAGTGTATATGAATGCACTAGTATACCTTTGTGTAACAGAACAACAGAACTTTTGTTCATAAGTAAATGCATCATATTATGGTTTTTAAGCATGTCATATTGTTAGACTATATATGGTGTACAGCATACTGTTTCGCTCAGGTGGAGACATGACATATACTGTAATCACATAGTATTAGGTATTGCTAACACATAGATTTATGATGTGATGTATAGCATTCATTATATGATAATTTAGAAAAACATATGAGATGTTATACTGTTTTATTTGTGCTCTTCCCTTCCATATGTCTTAAGACCACAGTCTGGATATGATCTTTATTTATACTGAAGCTGGGGTGAGTGACAACATCATAAGCAAGATACATGCACCCAAATAAAAACATATCTAACATCTGGATCCCCACATATTCTATTTATAACTTATTTCCATTGTTGTGTTGGACATTTATTTATTTTATGTAGTTTTTGTAAAAAGGAATTAGTCCCACTTGCTATATGTCTGCATTCCTGGAGACCCAAGGAGGTATTTATATGTCTCGAAAACAATTTGCCCAATACACTAGTGAAACTCCCCTACTATTTTTGATGTAATTTCCAGTATGGGGTTGATTGTAGAAAGGGGCAAACAGAGCATACAGCAGGAGAGCCAGAAGGTGACCATCACTCCATTAAGAGACTGTATGGCATCTACAGGGATACAAGTTATTGAGTTGAGAAAGAGAGGCTTATATACGCATAATTTGTAAAGAAATATGCTGATCATGTTTCAGCAAGTGACAAGTGCCTTAGATACTTGTAGAATAATGATGTGGAACACATGAAAGAAGAAAGCTTACATGAATCACCACAGCAGCACAGGAATACACATCCAAGTTTCTGAGAAACCAGAAGTGACCTCATGGGCTACAGTGGCATGATGAATACGGAGTGACTCAAGGAAGTGTAGGTCAGGACGGACTGCATCAAAACAGCGTGGTGGTTGTTCAGAAGAACAGACTACAGACAAACACATCTCAAAGAAGAAATCTGGTTCATTTTGATTCAAGAAGATGAAGTCCTAAGACAGAATGAAGTTATAGAAGACTATCTTGTTACAGTTGTTTTGGAAACTAATCAACTTATCTGCTATAATTCACTTCACACACATTTGTGTATAGTGGTACATTTGAATAATACGTGGTGCTTGAATAGACTGTGACTACATTAAATTAAAAAAATAACCAGTGGAAGGTATCTAAGATAGTAAATATGGCTCTAAATAAACAGAGGAGAGTTTTTGTTCAGGTAAGGACTGATACAATTCCTGGAGAGGCTGCCAAAAAGGAATTAATGAAGTACTATGACAACAATAAGGATTTAAGAAAGACTTTAGATCCTGTTTGCATTTGGAAGGGGGGGTGTTATTTGGCAGAATTTAAAATAAAAGAATAGAGAATTAAAATGCATTCTAATTTATATATGTTAATACTATAAAACTTAATAAATTATATGGGTAACTTAAATATTGTTATTTTAATGAAGAACTGGGACATTTAACAAGAACTTTTCCTGGGAAGAGATGTCAGGTATGCTTTGAAATGTGGCATGCTAAACAAACACTTTTTTTAAGCTTAGGTAATATTTGGACAGATTATGATAAAGAGAAAAGTGATGGCTTTTATTTATTTATTATTTCGTATTCACAGGGTAAATGGAATGGTCTAGTTATCAGTCACACCCCCAGCTCAAAGAACAGAAAATACCTCATTGTCTTTCAATCAACAGTATTATATACAAAATGATTACATAACAAAATTCTGAATGTAATGGTAAGATTAAATGCAGATAGTGTAAGATCAAAAGATCCAGTCAGAGTGGATTGAGAAAAATATATATACAAAATGCAATCTTAGATATGTGTAAAATACAATGCAATCATATATACATGTAATACATAAACTCCTATATGCATGAGAAATATATGCATATGAGATGCTACAATAAGAGGCTGAGAAAAGCAGAAACATCAATCCATAAAAGATTGAAAGACAACACTAAATCAGTGATTTTGCAGGAGCAGGCTCCCCTTGTAACTCTACTCTACAACCCCTGCTACATAAATATATCAACTCTGAAATTTCACTACAGTGGGGAAAGAGCAAACTCCTCAACCCCCTACTATACAGTGATCTCAGAATGAGAAAGCTGGCACCATTCGACAAACTAATTTTCACACAACTACACTGGCTTTTAAGCTACATCAGCTTTTAAGAAATCTCAGTTTATGAGATTAAAAAGAATATGTTCTTCTGAATCAGTATATAATACCGAAATGCAAGACATGGTGAGGAGGTTTTGTGACAGGGGATTTAAGCAATCTGATATACAGAATGTCTGTGACTCAATAAAGAAAGTTGGTAGGGTGCATTCATTAGAATACCAACCAAGAAAATATTTGATTGGACCCCTAGGCTTATTACAAATTTTGGCTGTAATACTATTTTTTTCATGGATCTGGTTCAAAAATACTTGTACATTCTATTGATGGATGATTGTTTAAAAAAACTTATTACCTGGCAGATGTTTTTTTTTTCTTTTAGAAGGGGTAATACTTTGGATGAATGGTTTAATCACTATAAGAAATCTGAATTAGCTAAACAATCTTTGTGACAGTTGACTTTAAGGGGTGCAGTAGTGAAATGCTGCCATCCCTATGGTCATTGTAGTTTTTGTAAATATGTCCCTAAGGCTGTATGCTTTTCAGCTTCTAATACATCAAAGGTGTATCAAATTAATATTTTGGGAATTGTGATGCAGACTGGGTTATATATTTGGCCACATGCACCTGTTCAGCATTTGATGTTGAATAAACTTCACATTCATTGAAACTCAGGATTTCTGAACATCTTAGTGATATTAGATGTGCCAGAGGATCAAATACTTATAAACATACTTTACAGCACAAAACTGAAATGTTTCATTTTGTTATTATTGATAAGATTGTAATAAACAGGGATAACAAAGGAGGCTGGCACACTATGTTAAATAATAAAGAGAAAGGTTGGATTATCAGGCTGGGAGCCTTGTTCCCTTGTGGACTTAATGAGAATTTGTAAGTGACCAATCATTTGCAAGGGGTATGTATTTAAATCTTGTAACATTTTTTGTTGGTAATGAAGCACTGATGAAGGCTATTTAAGCTGAAACTGGTATGGTGTTATGGCAGAATAAAGTTATGTATACTTAGTAAGGAATTGTGCTGTTTATTAACTATTGATTCACCACAGTGTGAGGAGTGCTGTCTGCTGTGTTGGTGTATATTTACAGTTCCCCATCCACTTATCTAAATTTCAATTGAATAAGCGTAGGGAAGAACTCTTTCATATGCATGGAAAGCATATTCTAGAGAAGGGCAGCCTATGAAACATATACCTTTCCCTCAAACATGTTGTATTTATATTGCAGACAAGGTGTAGGTCCTTGGACTGGGTGTTTCTTTTACTTTTTTTTGTGGATGTGCAATAGATCCATTAGTGCTGGATGAGAGGAAGCTTTGTAGGCCAGGCATAGGTTTGAGGTGATCTGCATAGGACTTGTTTTCTACACCATGTGTTCTTTTTGTAAAGACTCTCTGTGGATGCTCTACTTGTTGCTTATGCCTGTTTAGGTACATACCAAAGGAGGCATTGCACTCACTTGACTGGTCTTATGAGAGTAAAGTACAACAGAACAGTGACATCTTAGGGTGTAGATGTCATGCCCTTGCTTATACATTGTATAACATAGAATGATTACCTCACTGCAGTAGACACATGATGCTCAAAGGCCAAGTCACTGCCTTCATGTGTTGCCAAATCCCTCTCAATGGGGTCTGCTCTTAGGGATGTATTATCAATACAATAATTTGTAGAGGTCACCATCCTTTTGAACACCACTATTATGCACTTCTTGACTGCACATAAATTGTAATCATCTCCAATCTTGGTCAGCCAGAGGTCTTTGATGTTAGCTTTGGCTTCAGAGAAGTAGATGACAAACAGGAATGGCCTCATCAAAGAGCTCTGAGGCACTCAACTAGTTACCAACATTTTTGTAGCGGTAGACTCCCCTATTTTTACTTCCTGGGTCCTCTCTGTAAGACATACTTCTATCCTATGGGCGATGTAGGGGTTTTTACCTAGTTTAGTGAACTTGTCTACAATGCCTGAATGTGGTAGTATATCAAATGCCTTGGCCAGGTGTAGGTATGCAGGCTGGTAGAAGGCATTTATGAAATGATGATTCAGTAAGTTTGAGGTGTTAACGCCGACCGAGGGCCTATGCTACAATCTCCAGGTGTGGTGTCCCTGATGAATATGGATACCCCTCCTCCTTTCTTTGGTATGTCCGGGTTTTGTGGCCCGAACGCATGATATGAATAGCAGGGGCTGGAAAACAGGAAATGACCCAAAATGGCCAACAAATTACAAGTACTCCCACTGGTGAGTAAAGAAACACACAAGAAAATGGAGGAACACAGGGATCAGCAAACACTGGAACAACTAGCAAGTAAAGTTTAGGAAAGGAGAAATATTTTTGTTTTTTGTGTTCCTGGTACACTTGAGTGTATTAGCCTGTTAGTTACAAGCAATACTTTCAGGAAAGAAAAGCTTAAAAGATAAAAATACTTATGATCAAGAAAGTTGCTTTCTCTGCTGGCAACTCTGCAGGGGACCACGAGGAGCTATGCCAAGTTCTCTGGAAAAACAGGAAATGACCCAAAATGGCCAACAATTACAAGTTGCTGCTTCTAACCACTCCTCTGAGGACAAACAAGCAGCTCAGTACTCCCCCTCCCACTGGTGAGTAAAGAAACTACCTCTGGCCACACAAGAAAATGGAGGAACACAGGAAAGGGATCAGCAAAATCTGATCACTGGAACAACTAACAGTTTAGGAAAGGAGAAATATTTTTGTTTTGTTTTCAAACAGACAGGAAAAAATGCAGTAAATGCTTTGTTTTCGACTAAATTGCTGTCAAAGGCTGGTACACTTGAGTGTATTAGCCTGTTAGTTACTTTTAAGCAATACTTTAGCCCACAAGTGCAATCAACAATATAAGCTCACAAACACAGGAAAATAAGGCAATAAAACAGTAATAAAGGCACAAACAGTCGAAAAGCTTAAAAGATCGAAAAATGCAAACAAAAAGTTTAAAAAAATACTTATGATCAAGAAAGTTGCTTTTTCTGCTCTCTGCTGGCTTAGGAACTCTGCAGGGGACCACGAGGAGCTATGCCAAGTTCTCTAAAGCGTGCTTTATAGCAGGGGCTGGAAAAACAGGAAATGACCCAAAATGGCCAACAAATTACAAGTTGCTGCTTCTAACCACTCCTCTGAGGACAAACAAGCAGCTCAGTACTCCCCACTCCCACTGGTGAATAAAGAAACTACCTCTGGCCACACAAGAAAATGGAGGAACACAGGAACCAAATACAAAGCCCAGGGATCAGCAAAATCTGATCACTGGAACAACAAGCAAGTAAAGTTTAGGAAAGGAGAAATATTTTTTTTGTTTTTTTTCAAAGAGACAGGAAAAAATGCAGTAAATGCTTTGTTCTTGACTAGATTGCTATCAAAGGTAGGCAGCATACACTATTTCACCCTTGCCATTGCTTTGATGACTTTCTCAAAGAAGCTCATCAGGTTTAGTAGGCATGTCTTACTCTTGACAAACCATAAATGAGCTGGATCCAGTGTTTGAAGGTTTCCTTTGTCTACATGTAATAAATCCCTGATTATTTTTCCATAGCTTTACATATTAGACTAGTGAGGCTTATGGGTTGATAGTTCCATTTGTCCATGGTAGCCCACCCTTGTGCAGTGGGATAAACATTGCAGTCTTCCACATTTTCAGCATGGAGCCTGTTTGGAAGCTGTGGTTAAATAATTATTCTAGTGGGCCTGATTGTTCATCTTTCATTCAACTAAGGAGCCATCCTGGGATATTATTTGGGCTCATCATTGTAGTCATCATGGCCTTGGAAGGTACTTGAGGACCTATTCTATAGTAATAGTAATGGGAGTTATGGTTCTGGGTATTTCCTGAACAGTGGAGGGAGGGAGTAAAATTAAACTAAGTTAGAGCTAAATTTGTCAGCAAGTAGATTTGCTGTATCTACCAGCTCAGTATAGGTGGCAGCATTTGCAATTAATATGGTACATTTTTGTGTATTGCCTTTGAGGTTGCAGACACAGCTAAAGAAGGCTTTGTGACTGCCCTTGAACTGGGAAGCTATTTTTACCTCAAATTTGGCTTTTGGTAGACTTGATTAGCTCTATGAGCTACTTGTTAAGACTGATTATGGAGTTATTACCTGATTGTGCATGGCTCCTCCTAATTTTTGACATGATTTTCTTCCTTTCATTATACAACCCATAGATAATGGGATTCCAGCAGGTGGCTTATATTTTGAGCTCATACTGTACTTATTCTGGATAGGTACAATGGTCTCTATGCAGCTGTTAGTACGATTATACAGGGTTTCTGTGAATTATTTCACATAGGCAGGGGTGTTGTCAGGATTTGGGGGTAGCTTGAAGTTTTGCCAGAGTGTTACTCACTAGTAGGAAGTTATTTGCTGAATAAACTACAGAAATGTTATCTTACAAAATGCACTTCATATAACATGAACCTAGTGTATACTTGCTCACATCATCACATATTATTGTGTTAAATCAGTACTAATGATTAGCAAATCTATATTTCTAAATATTAATAAGAATCAGAAACAAATCTTTAACATTATTTGCATAATGAAAGACAGCAAAGATTTACTAGAAAGTCTTAAATCACTGTTAATAGACATCAACAACATATCTTTGTTGTTTATGAAAGGTAGAATAAGATATCTGCAACATTAATTATTGTAATCAATAGCAAAACATTTTCATACAATCTTTCCTTACCAATCTCATATATTTCTAATGCTAAAAGTCACACATTTTGAAAGCCATCAAGTAAGAATACACATAAGGTTAGAGGCCCCAAATGTCAAAAATATCGAGCCCAATATCTTGAACGCTGAAAACAGTGAAGCTGCACAAAACTGAATTCTTTCCTAGGGATAGAATTCGGTTGGCTATTGTTGTGGCTTCGCTGTTTTCAGTGATGCGGTGGAAAGTTACAGGTTGGGTTAAGGTAAGTGTGTGATTGTGCGGACATTTGGGTTAGGGTGCGGGTTGGGTGAGTTAGGGTTAGGGTGCAGGTCAGGTAAGTATGGGATTGTGACGGGCATTAGGGTTAGGGGCAGGTTACTTGAGTTAGGGTTAGGGCACGGGTGAGGTGAGTGTGCGATAGTGACGGACCTTAGGGTTAGGGTCTGGGTTAAGGTAAGTGGATAGATAGTAGTGTATGTGCAGTGTAGTGTAGGGTTAGATGTAGCTTTTAAGTGTATGTGTGTGGATTGCTGCTTTTTTGTGTGCTTGTGGTGTGTGTGTGCGTTTCTCAGAACAACAAATTTTTCCCTGGGAAAAAATTTGCTGTTTTGAGGTTTCAGTATTGTTAGGATTTGGGTTTTGCAGTTCGACGTTATGGAATTCGATAATGAACCATTTTGATGATCTAATATAGACCCGTCAGAAATAACCAACATATCATAAATCATACACTAGTCCCCACAATAACATTTCAGAAAGCAAGTAAACATATGTCATCATTATTTAAATACAAAATGCTATTTTTTATAGATATCAGTTCTGTTATATTTGTATATCCTTAGGGCCTACACATTTCACCAGTCCTGCCAGTTAGCTAAATATAAGCTGCCCATAAGTATCAACTGCCTTAGCTCTTATTTCATGTACATTTTTAACCAGCAACATGGTGTCATACCTATGCAAATATCATATTCAGCTTCAAATGCTTTTAAACATCTGGCATATCCAGCTAACATCCTAGATAAATGCGGCAGATCATGTAGAGTTTCTTCCAAGGAATTCCATAGCTAGACGTCCCTCCACAGCTTCTTAATCCATCTTACTTTCCATTCTTCTTCCAAAATCATCTGATCTCCACTTCTCATTAATTTTTCTGCCAGCTTGACATGACAGATTCTTTACCACAGCTTGCAATCAAATTCACATTAAAAGAACTTTAAATATTAAAAAAAAAACACTTATTAAATTATATGAAACAGACAGACCAGACAATATGTCCAACCATGTGAATCACTGTGAGATCTCCCAAGCTGTATGATTTTATTTTAATTTAACAGTTTCACTTTGTATTTCATTCTCAGCCACAAAATAATACTTTGGTAGATTATGTTTTCACTGATGTGATTTGAAATTCAGGTAAGTGTAATTTCGCTTAATCAAATTAGACCTATATATATATATATATATATATATATATATATATTGATATCTCTCTATATATATATATATATATATATATATATATATATATATATATATATATATATATATATATCTATATATATATATATATATATATATATATATATATATATATATATATATATATATATATATATATATATATATATATATAAATGTATATATGGGTCTACTTCATTTAACTGAAACTCTTTTCACTGAGACCAAATAACCTAAAGTTTATTTCACTGAAAACGTCAATTTACTGAAACTTATTTCAAAAAACAAGAAAAAAATGTCCAGCAATCGTAAAAAAGATGCACCAGAAGTACTTCTTAAGTAAGGCAGCCACACAAAAATATTGAAAAGTGAATTGAAATATTATACATATATATATATATATATATATATATATATATATATATATACACACACACACACACACACACACACACACACACACACACACACACACACACACACCGTATTTCTCTGTAAATAAGACATAACCAGAGAATAAGGCCTAGCATGATTTTCCAGGTTGGTCATGATATAAGCCCTACCCCAAAAATAAGCTCCATTTAAGATCGTCAACAACACACAACGGACGTGTTGAATTATAAAATAATAATATTATTGACATCTGTTGACTGAGGTTATCGTACTCTGCTCACCATTTTCAGACCATTCAAACACCCATCTCCTTCCCTTTGCAGAAAGTCATATGATTCTTTCCCCGGGAGTCCTCCACAATTCTTATTGTAACCCTAAGCCTCACTCACAGTTGAGGGTTGAGATCCTTGGCCCATAAACACCGGCAAATGTATTTTGATTGCTCAAAGTACAGGCAATGCACGTAAAACGTGCGTACTTGATAACGAATGAGTGTGGTTGTGTCTTCTTTACCATCACCATTTTGTGTTGCCACTCCTGTCTTGTAAGTCTTCAATTACCCCCCCCCCCCAGACAAGATGAGTGCAAAAAGAAAGAGGTATTCTGTCGAGTACAAGAAAGAAATCCAATATAAAATTAACCACAGATTAATTATACTAGATACATTATGGCCCAGCTATCACATTTGATGTATTCCTTGATGTACAAACATTCCTTAGATTTCTAGATTGAGAATGAATTATATTCCAAAATATGTTTTCATAATGAACAGTGCCTACAAGGTCTGTATCCACTACATGCTATTATTTCCCTCAATTTAGTCTTGGCATGCTCATACTTGTAAAGCTGTTCCAAAAACCCTATGAAAATGTTTGAATAAAGGTGCACAAACAATGTCCCTTTGAGTACTCCTGGGCTGCAAATCACACTCATTATTAAAGTAAAACAGTTTTGTTCAAAACCATCTTAGACAGCTGGAGAAAGAAGTAATTAACCTCCGTGGGTATAAATCATGGCGTCTCAACAAATATCTTAAGGCTGCTAAGCTGCCTTTATGAGGAATGTTGGTAAATAAAGCACATATGTCCATTGTGCATAAAGACCAGTGTCCTTCAACTTGAATATGTGAAATTAACTCAAGAAAGTCTGTGGTATCTTTAATATTATCATAGCAGCGGTTTAAGAGAACATTCAAAAATTTTGAAAGAAGTTCTATAAGGGATTCTTGCCCAGACATAATGGGCCTGACTTGCTGTTTAGCCCTATTTTTTTGTATTTTAGGTTGTTGTTGTTTGTCTTTTGGCTTTTTCCCGGTAATGGGTCGCCACAGCAGAACTCTGGTCCACTAATGATTGGCAGTAGATTTTTTTTTTAAGTAACGCCAAGGTGCTAGCTCAACACCCAACCTTCAACTAAGGCACTCCCATTTACGCACGCATGTCTTTCATACTCTACCCAACCACGGGGAGGACATACAAACTCCACACAGAAGGCACTCCCAAGCCAAGCCAAGAATCGAATGGGAGAACCTCTTGCTGTGAGGTTCTCCCGTTCGATTCTCAGCTTGGCTTGGGAGTGCCTTCTGTGTGGAGTCTGCATGTCCTGGTAATACATAAAAAATGAGCTTTAGGATGCCCTGCAGTTAATTCCTTTTTTTTAACACATCAGAAATAATCCCCAAATTGACTGAATATTCCAAAAATTCATCATCTTGCTTTTAAACATGAAAACAGGGTCATCAATGGGTTTCACATAAAATCTGGACTCAATTAATTTTTCAAGCACCTCACTCCAATATTGTCATCAGTCTCATAAAACTACTCCCATCAGTTAAGTAACCATTATGTTACGTTGCTGTCATAAATGTTGTAATGCTGTATATTCCTGTCTTGACAAATTACTATGAAAATTCCTAAATATATTTTTGTAATCAGAAAGAAGTTCCTTTAAAACATATTCTTCAAACAGCATAATATAGATTTTATATATTTAAAAGGAACCCATTCCAGTTTTCTTCCAAACCTTATTTTTCTTCATATTCATTTCTTAAATACAACCAACAGCAAAACTGTTGTAAATTGATAATTTGTGTGAGAAACAAAATGACTAGGAATAAAGCTTAATAATTTATGTGTGCACACTACTTTTATTATTACTTAATGAACAAGAAGAAACATTAATAAGCAGTTAATTTACTGGTGCTGGCAGACACTGTTCATTTAGAATATTCTAAAATGTTAAGTCTATGAACAAAGTACTTCCTACTGCCCCTTCTGGTATGACTTCCAAAGGAGTGGGATGTTTTTGTTCATAACTTGGTGAAAATGGGATGGGAGCCTGTTTTGTTCACCCATTATCTCCCGACTCACACGGAGAGACAGTGTTAGTCTCCACAAGCAAGGAGAAACCATTCTCCACGTGTCCTGAATCAGAAAAAGAAATATCTGAATTTTTCAAAATGGATTTAGTAACACTTATTTTCCTTTTACATAGGTACCTGGGTTAAGATTTATTGACAGTATATGTGTGTGTGTGTGTGTGTGTGTGTGTGTGTGTGTGTGTGTGTGTGTGTGTGTGTGTGTGTGTGTGTGTGTGTGTGTGTCTATCCTTCACTCATCCCCAGCCTTAACCCTAACTCAAATACACATACACAGACTAAACTAACCCTATCTCAAATACACATACATAAGACTAGTCAGACTAATACTTGTGCTGTTCTGGGATCAGTTGATGGTCTGCCCTTATGTACAGTGGCCAATGCAGTCCTCAATACCTGTTACATGAAACCTGTTTTCAGATTATAGTTAAAAAGTGATTCCAGTGGCCCAGACAGATCATATTTCAGGCTATTCATGAGGCATCCTTGGATCTTATCAGGGCTCATTGAGGCAGTGTTCTTGGCCTTAAAGAGTGCCTCCAGGACCTGATCCCGATTTATAATTGGTGGGGTTATGTTTCAAGGAGTTTCCTGGGGGGTAAGTGAGGGTATTTTTTTTTTAAAACTGTACTGAAATATCATTTGTGACATAGGAAAATGTACTTTTATGTAAAAGTAATCAAACTGTATCAGCAAGTTCAGAGTTACAAACATTATGCATCACATATATTGTTACATATCACATCATCAAAGCAACATTACATAAATTGTTAAATTACTGCCTTCTTTTAAACCTCATTCCTCCTTTAAAACATTTGTATGCATGTACTGTTCCCACAATTTCCATTTGTTATGTATTTTATTCCTACCCTTTTTTAAAGATCCCAGTTGCTATTCTTTTATCTCTGTTATAATGTTCACTACTTCAAGTATAGTTGTATTAGATTTTGTTTTCCATTTTCTAGTAATTGCTTTTTTGGCAGCCAACAAAATTAAACTTAACAAGGCCTTACTATATCTAGGCAATTCAGTTCCTATATCCCAGTTCAAAAGATAATTTCCTTAGTTAAACTCATTTGCTCTCCCAGTATTCCTGACAGAGTACACTGCAGGGATTTTTTAAAGTCTACCAACTCACTACACTCCAAAAACATATGCTCCCAGATATCTATTTCTTCCCTATTATGCCTCCATTTGCCATCTACTTGAGTTAAAATTCTTTGGAGTCTGTTTCAGGTATAAAAACGTATCTACCATATGTAAAGATTTCCAGGCGAAAATCCTACATCTTCTAGATTTTCTGCATATTTAGGAGCCACACATATGTCCTTCCAATTGTTTCTTTGTAAATTGTATCTTTAATATCTCTTTCTCTTCCTAATCCTTTCTGTCACCTTTCGATTGATTCCTATAGTTATTGTGCAATATTTTATAAGCCGTACTAATTATCCATTTTTTAACAGCAGCTTCTGTTCTAGATTCAGTTAAAAATTCAACCAGTGCAGATCTTTCATTTAGGATCCCCCTGTTTCCTTCTCTTTGTATATAGTCTAATATCAATCCCTGATAGGGAAGGCAGTCACTAGCTTGCAAGCCAAATGTTTCTTGGCTTCTTCTCATTTTATTATCTTTACCTCTCTATTTTTTCACAATATCTTGGATCCTTTGCCAGCTTTCTCAAATAAATTCCAACCCCCTCTTGCCTAGTCTGAGTCCCACTAATTGCAGTCATCCCCAATGACAGAATCTCCTGTCTCCATTCATACATTGACTTAGTTCTTAGTACACATACTGTTACATTATGTATATGATATTCTGTATGACTGTTGTTATTCTCCTTAATGAGTAAGTTGTTTGGTTGGATGGTGAGTGTCTCTAGTAGGTCTAAGTATGAGCTCTGGGTTTCTTGGGACATAGATGAGGATCTATAGCGTGCTAGAATATGATATGGGATTTTCTCCATGTGACCTGCAGGTGGAGAAACTCCAGGACATCATTATGTTTAACCAAGCTAGAGATATGCTTGTTATTGGTGTAATTTGAGATACCTCCTCCTCTAGCACCTGTCTGTGTAGCTACTGGTCTAAATTTTTGGAAGGCACTGAAATCATGCACAGCTGGGGTACTATCTGTGGCTTTAAAACATGTCTTGGTGACTGCACAGATGCTTATATTCTCCAAGGTGAAGAGAGCTTGGAGGGAGTGGAATTTCTTAGTTGGGTTACTGTCATTGAGCAGTAATACCTTAAGATTCCTTGAGGTGATTTTGTTATGTCAGTAAGTTTGTCAGTTTGGCATTGCCTAAAAAGGCTCTATGGGGAAAGATAATGTTTTAACTATTATTCAAAAGCCTAGAGGGGGAAAGGTGCAGACCATCCTTGGGAAACCATTGTGGTTTGTCAACCATGCCCTCCTATGCTGACAAATTTTGGATCCCCTTTGAATGATACCAGAAACTAAGCCAATTATTAAAGTTAATCATCTTTTGTTTGTATTGTGACACCATCCTTGGTGAAGGTAGAATACTTCTCAGTGCTAGGCACATACTAGCCTGGGACACATATTCAGAGAGATCTATAATGTCTCAGGTCATTTACTCTTACATGGACTGTGACTGAATCATACTGGTACCTGTGATACAATGACTTGAGTGCATATGTAGTGAGGTGGAGCCTAGCTCCAGATAGCCAGCTAACCTAGTGACTGGGGCATCAGTATGTCCTACAATGGAGTCCCCTATGACTAGAGTCCTGGCAAGTCTGCTTGTTTACGTTATCAGCTTTGCATTTGGGCCTCCACTGAGTGTGGCTATAAGTGTGGTGTTACTTACTGATTTTGATAATCTTTGCAGTAGAAAATTCTGGGAGGTTTTTGAGGTTTAGGAAGATTGCTTTTAAGTGCTTCAGCATAAGCTGGTCTATATTATGTTCTATGTGTGGTGGGTGGAGTGTGAGTGATTTTGACAACCTGGTATAAATTATGTGTGCTTGTGCACAAGAGTTTAGTCTCCAGTGACAAAGTTTATATACACTTCTCACATACACTATCTGTTACTTTAAAAATTAAGTGATTGCCAGTCAACACAAAACAATTGCTGCATTGTTTCAAGATACCTATATCCACTAAGCTGGCTACAAAAAATTGGGAAATTGAATATCTATGTTTTTAAACACTTTAAACAGGTGAGATACATGAGTATGGCTTACAGAGGGTTAACAGAAGGCTACTAAAGGTGTATTTTGGGGTTGATGATTAGACTAGGCTATATAATACCGAATTTTAATGGCAGTGCTACCCAACACACAAACTAGCTACTCTAAACAAGTCAGTGTACAAGGTGGTTGTTCTACACTCACTGGGTTACAGGATGTAGTTTTATGGGTAATTTTACAGGGAAAATTTGCATTTGAAATGTGTGTGTCTATACAGGACACTGCTAACCATAACTGTGTGATGAGCAGCTCCATGCAAACGTGCCAAATTTATACAGGCTATGGAAATACTGTGAAATGACTACAGAGCCCTCTGGTCCAATAAAACAAGTATACTTAGAGCTCTTTTATGCGTTTTCCAACTCAGACTAGGCAAACACCTACTGCCACTAGATGAATAATCCCAGTCCTTCTAATGAAAAAACACACTAAACAACATAAACAACTAGCTTGACAGTCTTTTTAGGAGATGACTTCAATGCAAACAATCTACAAGTACAATAGTGTAAAGAAATGTATTTTTTTCAAATAAATATATTTTGAAGCACAAATAATTGAAGAAAACGTTAGCATATGCTTGGATACTGGAGTAGCTGGTTTTAATAGCATGTCCCAGCAACAGGGTGTTTTTCTGAGCATTAAAAAAATGTTTACATATGTAAAAATGGAAAACAGGAAAGAAATAACAAAACAATATGGGATGAGAAATAAAAGAAATGGATAGTACAGTGGTGCAGCAACAGCATTGTTGCCTCACAGCAAGAGGTTCTTTGGTTCGATTCTTGGCTGGAGTGCCTCCTGTGTAGAGTCTGCATGTCCACCCTGCATTCCTGTGGGTTTTCTCTCGGTACTCTGGTTTCCTCCCACATTACAAAGACATGTATCTGGAGTGTTTCTTCCTGGATGTCCGCTAAAAATTTGCTTTGTTCCAAGTCGGACGTTCCCGGTAGACAAATATTAAATAAAAATAAGCTGTGACTGAAGCTGAAAAAAATAAAAGGACTGCTGCAAGAACAACAAAACTGGAAGAAAAGACCAGTGGTAAGCCTCAAAACAAAGAACAGTGACCCCATCAATAGGTACAATGCTATGGACAGTATTATTTTACCTTGGGGCTTTAAAGCACAGAACATAAGAGCATTAATTCACCTAGGGATGGAAGACCTTTGTGAAGTTACTCATGAAACTTTTTACATTACTTGAAAAATTTATGAATGAAGTGCAGAAAAAGAGCTTATTTGCTCCATGAAATGGATATATTTTTCTGAACTTAGGACTGCAGTTAAAGAAGAAAATAAGTGTACAGTTTAGAACATCTGACATAGAGGAACTTGAGTTAAGGATTTTTTTCTGTCTTTAATGAGGTGCATGTGATTAAAAAATGTATGATAGAATACATTTTGTATGGGGTCGAGGGGTATTTAAAATGTTACAGCTGTAAATGGGAAACAGGGAACAGTGAGGTATTGGGTTCAACTTAAAGCATGCATTTTGTGGGGATGAGAAGCATTTGGTGCAAGACTGTAATGAAAGAAGATGTGGTCAATGCAGGGAAAGGGGACATACCATAAAACATTTAACCCTTAGAACAGAAAATGCAATGAATTTGGACATTTTTTTGATGTGACTGCCCTTTACTAACAAATGAAAAGTTAAAAGAAGAAGGGAATACTTCAAAAAATGACAACCTGAGGAAAATATAACTGAAGATACTGGTGGAGAAAGTGTTATGGATAGATAACTGAAGGAACAAATGGAGCTATATGGATAATGATGATGAGAATTAGGTAAGTGCAAGATAAAAACAGACATGTAGCACTAGGCAGTGAAGAAGGGGAGATCCTGAGACAGGAGAAGAACAAACAGAAACTTATGAATCATTTGGGGGAAGAGTGCAGAGACTGAAAAGAAAAAGAAAAGAAAAAAAGGAAAGAGATGACTTAAGAATCGGTCTATATTAATTCATTGAACGAACACATTGTCAAATGACATTTCATCGGAAATGCTATTCATTGAACTCCCCCCCCACTAATTATATATACCAATTCCGAGATAGCATTACAGTGGGGAAAGGGCAAATTTTCTGATCCCTTCTGTATTGTGATCTCAGTCAGAACCCTTTGACAAATGACATTTCTCATGAAACGCCATTCAACAATGTGGCTGCTCGATGAATTAATAAGGACCCCTTAGGAATATTGGCAGTAAAAGTAAACCACATTTGAAATTAAATTTGGAGGTATGGTTGTGAGTGAATGGTGTAAATATAATTTTAAATGTTATACTTTTTTTAGATACATGTATCAAGAAAGAAAGAAGTAAAGAAAAAGGGAAAAGAACTGAGGGAGTATGGTGTAAAAAGATTATATAGTCAATGGAGAGTGATATGTGTTCAGGCATAAGAGTATAACGTGTGATGGCAGTAGTACCTAGAAGACGTGTGGTATGTGATATAAGGAAAAGGGAAAGATATTTAAGATAATTGTAGTTTATGTATGCATCAATATGATGGAGAGGAAGGAAGAAGATACTAGAGGAACTTAAAAACTTTGTCTGATTAAATATGTCAGTTGTTATGCTGGGAGAGTTTAACTGTAACTTGAGAAAGGAGTGGGGAAAATAGCACAAGATATTAACGTAATAAGATAAGTTATAAGACATGGAGGGATGAAAACATGAAAAACAAGGAATGACCATTTAAAATGGGGACTTTGAGTACTGAAATAGATTATGTGTCATATTCAAAACATGAATGAAATAAGGTAGAAATGGCTGCATTTTCATATCTTAGAGCAGTATGGGTATGGCAATAATAAATTAGATTAACAGGGCATACATGAAAACAGACATGATGTTGTGAGACCTATGAAAGGGCAACAATAAATGAGATTACTAGGGCATATATGAAAATAGACATGATGTTGTGAGACCTATGAAAGAGCAACAATAAATGAGATTAATAGGACATAAATGAAAATGGACATGATGTTGCTCGATGCCCTATATCAAGGCTCATTGAAACCTGATGAATTTGAGTATCTTAGGGTGGAGACACCAATTATCCAATAATTTTTGTTATCCCCCTTTTAGACCAGTTGTGGTGGCAAAGGGCTCTAAGACAGAATCAACAGCAGCCTTTGTGGATCATCACTCTAAGGCAGCTGTCAAGTCCTTTACTTATATCTTGAAAGACTTATGGCATTGCCTAGATTTCTTGAGAACAATATCTAGTGACAAGAATTTTGTGTTTGTCACTATTGATGTGATTAATATCTTTTCTGTTATACCTCATGATGTAGGCTTGGATTATTTCACTCAAAGCTTGACACTGAGTGGGTTGTTGGACCAAACCAGGACTAATTTACTGGAGGACTCAATTGAAATAGTGCTTATCAATAATTTTCCATGTTTTGAGGGTGAATACTTCAGGCAAAAACAGGTGTGGACATGGGCGCAAAGTACACCCCACTTTTTGCCAACCTTGTTTTAGCTGAATGGGAGAAAAGGGAGGTATTCACCTCAGTTTACATGAACAAAATTTTTATCTTGCCATAGATTTTTGGATGATATCCTCATTCTGTGGATGGGGAGTTTTGAAGAGCTGGTAGAATTTATAAATTATTTGAACAAAATGACTGATTTTTTTAAGATTTACATATAAGACCAACAGCAAAAATATTGATTTTCTAGATTTTTTTTGAGCAAAAACAGTTTAGGTGCAGAACTCTGTTCCAACATCTTTAGGAAAAGAATATATACAAACACACTGCTAGAATATCACAGTTGCCATCCTTTTCATCAAAGATGGAGTGCCATTAAAGGCTAAATGGTCAGGCTCTCCAGGTTGGTCAGTAATGATGATGAATTTTTACATGAGATGTATATTTTGATTGGAATGTTCAAAGAGAGGGGCTATCCCATTAAGCTTCTGGCATCAATTAAAAAAGAAGTTATAAAACATCGTTCTATGAGATTTAGCCCCATTTTAAGAGGTGGGATGAATACCACAATGATGGTGAATGTAGAAACACCTAAGAATGATGTTATGGTCTTGCAGTATAATCATTTAGCGCCAAATTGGCAAAAAGTTTATGAAGGATATGGGACAGCATGCTTGACCCTGAATTGAAAAACAAGTTAGGTGCAAAACCTAAAGTTATATACAGCAGCGGCAGAAATATCAAGGAAATACTTGAACGTGACAATGAAAAGTTTAAAAAGATATGCATCTGTAGGATGAACAAATGTGGGGCATGCTGTAGTTGTAGGTTTATTAATGATAGTCCTTATGTGACTATTGAAACATACAACAGGACACTGCAGTGTCCTGGACGTTGCAATTGCAATACAAAAGGAGTTGTATATATTGCTACATGTGCGTCATGCCCTCTGTTCTACATAAGCAAGACCATCAGGAAGTTACATGACAGAATTCTGGAGCATAATAGGGATATAAGAATAAGAAAAGAGACCAGTACTTTATACATGCACATGAGAGAATGCAATGAATATAAAAAATTAATACTTTTTGTGATAGACAAAACAAACGTAGGAATGAGAGGGGGTGACCCTGAATTAGAACTTTTAAATAAAGAGTTAGAATGGCAACTTAGATTAAATGCCAAAGAGAAGCCAGACATTAATGACACTACATCTCTGTTGTGTGTTCTAAAAAGGAGAACAAAAGATGTTTGAATTTATATATGTGGCGTTTATACTTGATGGATATATTTTATCTGGTTTAAAGTGTTTATAATCTACCTTTTGGAAAGATTTGTTTCATTTACCAGTTTTACAACAGGTTAAAGTTGCATTACAGTATCTCATTTTTAACTTTTTTAACTATTTTAGCATTTTTACTATTTATTAGAGATTTTATTCGTCATATCACATAATTTGACATGGCAGTAAATGATGTAATGATTGACTTTAAGATCTGGTGTTATTTAAATAGCGCTTAAAGATGTTTTCACTGACTCTGATGATGCCTTAATATTTTATCAGGCAAAAGCACTTACTTAGTCTATGTATTTTGTATGTTTATTTATTTTATATTTTAATAGCATGGAAACTTTAAAGTGAATGCTTTTTCTTTACCATGGGCAATGGTTTTCTTATTTTTCCATTATTTGTGTTTTAAAACATTTGTAATGCTGTTTGCATTAATATTCACAGGTCCATTTACTTCAGAACTAAAGCAGGGATTAGCTGGTGTCTCCATACTACTACTATAAACATTACCTTGTTAGTGCTTCATTCTCATTTTATGACATTTCTGTTTAATGCTATATCATTATTTCCCAACCACTGTACACTATATGTACATTTAGTGGAGGGCCGAGCCATGCATTTTGAAGTGCAAACAGACCAGCAAAAGTGTTATAACTTTCAACAATGTGTAGCACATGTGATGCCTGACATTTATGTCAATATTTGTCAATACAGGCCCATCTGGTGCACAGTTGCAATGTCCATCACATACTTTTTTGCAGCCCATGTTACTGTGTTGTATATGTGATGCTATTAGTATTATTTTTGCTAAACACATGACTGTGCTGTCTTTCTCTTTGCTTTCCCACTACAGAATCCACAGTATGACCCACAACCTCTCCACAACAGGAGTCTGTCAGTGGTATGCTATTAACTATGTTTCATACCTGTCAGTGCTGTTAATCCTGTAGTTGTCCTCCATTAATCCTTCTTACCACTCCTAGGCCAGTCTGCATCTACATCATTGAGTGCACATACAAGTGGTATGTGTATGTTGCATATTCTCTATGTTTTAACAGTGTTCACCTGGTTAATAGTGTAAATGATCTGATCATTAATGCTGTTCTTTTCCTTATACTAGTTGAAGTTCATCCTTCAAAGCAACCATCGTCCCATGAGTTGTTGTCAGGTGTGTGTGTTTTTTATTTATTATTTTTTTATTTATTATTTATGCAGATTCTGTAAAACATACATACAGTCAACCACATGTAAAGTCATTTTTGTAATGTTGCAGTGATATATATATATATATATATATATATATATATATATATATATATATATATACACACACACATATATATATATATATATATATATATATATATATATATATATATATATATATATATATATATATATATATATATATATATATATATATATATATATATATATATATATATATATATATATATATATATATATATATATATATATCCCATATATCTTTGATGATATCCATCATGTGATGTAACTACATTGTCCTGATTTGTGTCTTTGTATCTTGTAGCACATCAACTATCGTATCAGCCCATCCAGCGATCATGGTGGTGTTCAAGATATGTCCCAGCATGGTAGTACGGCCCCTGGGACAGAGGCCCTTGAGATGTTTGGAGAGTTCATCCAATAGGTTGACAGTGATATTGCTGCTTCTTTATCCTCAGATGTGGGAAGTCAACTTGTCTAGCCTTTCAGAGGATGCTGACACAGTGGATGTTGAACAGGGTGAGACCACTGACCAACACGCTCTATCTGAGAGCACTGGTATTGGCAGATCCCAGTAACAGGTCATTGCAGTAGATTTAGGCGAGTAGATGTTGTACAGGTATGAGAGGATGTCTGCTTCCTGCTGCAGGCAAATGAATCATCACAGTAATGACATCTTTCAGACGTCTGTGCACTTGCCTGTGCCACAGATCATGTGGTGCATCAGCTACATGTCATGCAGGAAGGACAAGAACCCAGACATGGTGAGGTTATGGCTGCTTTGGCCTCTCAGAATGAGAGTCTGCTAGCTGTGGCATGGTTAGTGGAAATCCTGTTCTCTACAGTACTGCAGCAGTCTCATACCACCAGCAGGATTCTGCATTCCCTGACTGTACTTAGCAGATTGTAACCTGGGAGAGGCAGGTCACCTGTCTGCAGAACCACCATTGGCCATGATAACCACTGTCTCTGGTCCAACATAAACAGAGTTCAGTTGCTGGCCCATCTGCTGTGGTCAGACAAGTCACAAGGCCTTCAACTTGTAGTTATGTTCTTTTATCTCAACATGGTCTTGTAACTCCATCCATCTCTTCTGTGGAACACCCAGGGCAGCATGTGTCTGTACATGTTCATTTTCAGAGCATTCTGTGGTGTGAGGCATCATCTAGAGTTGCCCTAGACTGCATTAGATTGTGTCCAACAGTGTAGTACACATAGGTGGCTCATATTATTAAATTACCACTGTACTGTGATATGTGTTTTGATGATGTGAGGTATTGCCAGCAATGCCAGGAGATGTAGGGCCGTGGATGTGTAACATATCCCAGCACAGCTAGTTGAAGGTTTTGTAAAGAAATATATGTAATTTATATATCAAACTGATTTGTGCAGATGTGTGGATGTTAAAAATGTATTTGTAAAGCTGCTTTTGTTAAAAATGTACCACCAGTATGCCCTGCTGGACAGAAAAAGAAATATACATGCATTAATGTAACCCTTTAAATGTATGTTTTAACAGAGGATACTGGAACAGAAGAGGTTAATCTCAAACTTTAAAAATAGTAAGAAATTAAATTACTTAATTTAGGCCATAACAATTGTATCTTTCAGTTCTCAATGCAGCCAGAGAAAAAAGTCTGTACTAGGAAGCTCCCTGTATTCTCATTGGGGTGAACTAGTTGCTGCAATGGAAAGGTGGAGGTTTGACATTTTTCTGACTTCCAGAAGCTGGATTAGATCTTAGCAAGCTCTATGTGTTTGTATTATTGACAGAAATGTGCTAAATCCTGGCAGTTTCTAGCAGTGGGGGGTTACATGGGAACCAGAAGTCAGATGACCAGATGCATATGATGCATTCTGTAATCCATCACTAAAATAATGTTTTAATATTAGCTGAGACTGAAGTCACAGAGCACTCTGTTTTTGTAACCTGATGAAGAAGGATAGCTCACATATTCATCTTGCCTTGCTCTAGTAAGATTAGTTAAGTAATGTTTTTCTGTAACTGTGTGAACCTGTCCACCTGTGTTATTTTTAATATTTCCTGTGATTGAAATTCTGGTGTTTATTGTAAATAAATATTTAGTATTTTCATATTCTTTTTTTATTATTAAATTTATTAAATTTTTTCATTGTGTCTGGTCCTTCAAAGAATATTTTAAATGTTGAGAGGAGTTATATCTATTTGGTGACACTGTGGCCACTCCTGAAGCCTTACTGCATTGGCCAAAGACTACCATTTATATTAATATTAATTTCACTCAGTATAATTGGGTACCCTTGTAAGAGCCTTAGAGTAGCTGGTTTTGGAGTGTCTAGTGGTGATGTAACTACCTTGTAGTCTGGGCAGAAGGGGGGTATAGCTAGTAGATCTGTGCCAGCCTTTTCCAGGTGTGTGTGTGTGTGTGTGTGTGTGTGTGTGTGTGTGTGTGTGTGTGTGTGTGTGTGTTTGAAAGTCAAATCTACAAGAGTGAGTGTGTCGTCAGCTGCTTCAAATGGGTACATGAAGCACTGATTCCATGGAGAGGGTGCTGGAGGGCTTGACTTGGTCATTCAGCTGAGGACTCAACCTTACACCTGTGCCAGTGTGAAGTCTTATTGGGGATCTGGAGAGAGAGAGAGAGAGAGAGAGATAGAGAGAGAGAAGACCCAGCCCCCAGACTGTGTTCTCTGTGTGCTCTTAAGGCAAACTGTGCTTGATGTAGAGAGCTGCATCTGGAAATACTCGGTGTATACATTTTGACTCCTAGTGAATGTCCTTCTTCAGTGTCAGTGGTGATGTTTCATGCTCCTTGATTACTGGCTGAGAGAGAGGACATCACATGTGTCTCTGATATTAAAATTTCTGCATTATGTCCTGCATGGTTTCTCTATTTTCATGTTATTATATTGTAGAGATATGTATGTATAACACTGATGTGTCCCTTTTTGTTTTCCATATGATGATACAAGAATTTGTATATGTATGCATACCTGTGCTGGTTGTGTCCTGAAGTGATGTTCCCTGTTGGGACACATTTGCATTTGTTCATGTTGGAATATGTTATGATTATGGTATTATGTCTGATGCTCAGTTTGTACATCTAGTGGGTACTTTCCATTAGATTCAATCTGTGCTGCTGTGATGGGGCAATACCTGAACATCAATATTCAGTCTGTGTACTCATGTATGTGTGGCTTGTCATGACTCAAAGATGTGGGTCATACACTGCTGTGTTGTCTAGGAATGCACTTTTGGCCACAGCCTATTTTGCCTACTCCTGTGACTTCTGTTCCATATGTCCTCCTGCTCCTTCTCTGATACCTATGGGATGCCCTCTTCAGAAATTTGGTGTTCTTGGGGTAGTTCACATAATTCTGCACCTGGAAGACTGCTATGTGCTTTGGTTAACATGTTGTGCAGCATGGTGCATGGCACACACCAGTATCATCTGTACTGCCTTTTCAGGTGTGTATTGCAGTGCACCCTTAGATGTGTCCAGACATCTGAAACTAGCTTTCAGTACTCCAAACCCATGCTCTATGGTGTTTCTGGTTGTTGCATGTGTTCTATTGTAGGCAGGGTTGGACAGTTCACAGTACAGAATCATTAGCCATGGCTCAGGTGGATAAACACAGTCACCTCTTGTGGGGAATAATAACACTTTTGGTCAGAATGGATATTGTTGTGAGTAGTATCCTTAAATTGTGTCCTAGCTGTGTTTATGTAGTTACCCGGTAGCAGTACCTCAGGTATTTCACCTTGCTGGAATGCAGCCCTCAGCCCACTTACTCTCCAAATTAGCAGCATCATTGATTCTTCCAGGGTGTGTTGCCATGATGTTTGTTATGCTGCCACGTGCTGCACACACAACATGGCTGTTGATGGATGACCATCCCCTTCTGTTTATTAATTTGTCTGCTTCAGGATGTACTGGTGTCTTGATAGGTTTCTACTGCACTGAGTACATGTGGGAAGTTTGCAGTTTTATAGGACTGGTGCATTACAGTTCTCTGCTCCATGAAGGTGGATTGAAATTGTATGTAGTCATCCACCTTGCTGTGCATTGCTTCCAGGAATTTTACCAGGATATGGCTGCCAGCTGTGTGTGGTACTCCCACAGTATCCCCCATGTGTCTCAGGAATGTCCCAGATGCAAGTACACCCAGACTGAGACACAATTTGGTTTCGGGGATGGATAGGATTTCCTTGCAGGGTCTGTGCAGACAAGTTGCAGCCTTGCTTTGACTCTAGCTGGCTGACGTCTAGGGTGCACTGCCTCAGCCTCATTTATGGTTTGCATCACTGCAACCTGTTTCTGTGCATTAACAGCTGATTGCATTTTTATATATTTTTTGATGTTTTGCTAAGGATTTCATTGTAATCTGCAGTATTCACTTGAATTCCTTGGGGTCGATAAAGTATGCAATGGGGATTTCAGAAACAGATTCAACATCACTGTTTGTTGCATTTGACTTACGTTGTTTATGCAAAATGTGTTTTGGAATCAGACTGGTGTGCGAGGAATCCCTAATTATCTTACATTGAATACTTAAGTACTCTGTCTGCCTTCAGCTTGTCTCCAGAAGTCTCATCTGCAACAGGTGCACTGAAGTCTTCTGTCAGTGTGCTGCTCTGTCTGTAATTAGCGTCTGCGAACTTTATGGAATCCAGCCCAAAGTATGAATTGAAAAAATATGAAAATGTTAAGAATTCCTAAAAAATGAGATTACCGTGAGAGAACTCGAATGAATAATAAAAGAAGAAAGGGAAGCATTATTGCTACAAATAGATTGATTAGGTTATAAATATTATATTATATTATATTATTATAAATATTATAAATATTATAAGGAGATGAATGAAAATGAGATATAAAATAAGAATAACAGATGAAGAGATTTGTGGTGTAGTAGTTAATCTTGTATGGAGAAAAAGATGAAATAAAGGATAGTAAAAATGGTGGATGATAACATTGGGAAATATAAATTATAAAATCTTTATGAAAATAATACAAAAATGATGCAGAAGGTTTTTGATGACATTATAGGACAAGGAGTTTCCAGAATCAAAGGTTGAGAGATGAAGGGAATGTTAATAATAAGAGAAGAAGTAACAGATATAATCTGGCAAAGGCATTTGACAATGTTAGTCATGAAGCAATATGGAAGATTCGAGAGACATTTGTTATATGAGAAATAATTTTGAATGTTATAAAAACAAGCTTTGAAATGTCATGGGTGAAAGTTACGGCAAGTGAATGGATGGATGAAAAGATAAAAATTAAGAAAGGAGTTAAACAAGGATGACCATTAACTCTGTCTTTGTACTGTCAATGACTGCAGTAATTCAAGTATGTATGTGTGAAATGAAAGAAGCAAAATGAGAAATGGAAACATTTGTTATAATACTGATTTGTCTGTCATTCACAGATGATTTAGTGACTGTGGTTAAAAATAAGACATGGATAAGTGAAGTGGTGGTATGAGGAAAGTTGGGTTGCAGTTAAATAAGGCAAAAATAAGCGGAATATACTATACCAGGAAGGCAAGATGTGTATTAGGAATGAAATTTGAAGGGTATGAAAATGCAACAGAACATTGGAAAATAATGCTCAAACAAATAAAAAAATGTAATCATAATGGAGAAGTTTTAATCTATCAGTTAACAAAAATGTATATTTGTTAAATACATACATATTAGGAAAACTAGCAAATTTAGGGAAGTGTATATATTTTTTTATTTTTAATTTTGTTTGGGGATCAAGACTGAATCCAGTGAAAACAAAATGGTGATATACAATAAAAAAATAAGAAGGAGGTTTAAATCCAAAAAGTCTTGCAATGTATTTACTACCTCTACTTTTTTCTGGATTATACAGAAAGAGAAAGAAAGAAAGAAAGAAAGAAAGAAAGAAAGAAAGAAAGAAAGAAAGAAAGAAAAAGAAAGAAAGAAAGTTGCAAATGATGGGGAAAATGTTAGATGTAAGATATGAAGATGAATGAAAATATGAAAAAAGGAAAAGAAGTGGTAAGCAAGAAAAGATGAGGGAAAAGAACATGAGAATAAAATAAAACTATGGAAGCTGAAAATTAATGAGAATGACAAAAACAGGAAATTATGATGCACCAATACTATAGAGAAATATTACATGGTATATAGCTATGTCCTTGTACCAACCCTGACTAACATCCCTCTTCCTGTTATCCCATAGTCTATCATTAAATACTACTCGCCTCATAGCTACTTTTAAGACCATTACATCCTTCCCCTCTGTTAATCTGCTCATATAGCTATCCTGACACTGTAAAAAACTCGTTCTTCTCAGAGACTGTTCTAGATTAGGATACTTGTACCCATGAAGGCCTTTACAAATGTGTCACTGCTTTATTATTTATTTATTTATTTTACATTTGTTAACTGGGAAAGTCCGACTGGAGGCCCGGGGAGAAAAAAAAAAGCCTAATTTGTGAAGATTATGACAGTGGCTGGGGAGAAAAACTCCACGTTACAAAAAAAATTAGTAACACTTAAAATGCAGGTTACAGAGATATCTAGAAAGTTAACAATAAATAAAAGACAAATTCAAATTAAGGTTACATTTAGATAGGAAATAAAAAAACATTCTTGCTGATGGAATAAATATACAGGGAAAACAATCATTTAAGAGAAGTGTGTCTATAAAAAAAGGATTTTCAGTTAGAAAGTTAGGAAGATGAATAAGAGAAGGTAGGTTAGGTTAGGTAAGAAGGAGTTTAGTATGGGCAGAATAGTAAGTTATTTTGCTGATATTGGAAATTAGAGACATATAAGGGAGTAAAGAAATATCTAGTATGAGGGGGTGGGAAAAAAGGGTAATCACATTTGTGAGCTAAGTTTGGTTTAATAGTTTCTTGGTGTATTTTGGGTTAGTCAGGGTTTAGACATGAGCATGACTATGTTTTGTCTTACCTCAGTCTGATTATTGTATGGGTTATTCAGGGTTTAGACATGGACATAGCCAGTCACTGTGCATGTGTGTCTTTTGAGATATTTTGAATTGAGGCAAGAAGCATTTAGTGGTTAGTTCAGCGGGAAGGGAGTTCCATTTTTTTTCCAGCAGAGTTGGAGAATAAGGAATCTCCAGGTGAGTTGTTGGCTTTGGTCATTTGTACTAGCATTCTGCTGGATGAGTGGTGGGATGTTAGGTTGCTATAGGGGGTAATAATATTAGTCAGAATAGGGGTACTGGTAGGTTGGTAGAGGATTTTATGAATAACTATGAGTTGGTTATAGTATAATTGATTGAGTAGTTCTAGCCAGCCTAATTTGTGAAGATTATGACAGTGGTGGGTTCTGTATGCTGAGCCTGTGGCAAATCTTGCTATATTGTTTTAGCAGCTGGTGATTTTGTTGAGGTTTGATTTAGATAGATTAGTGAGGATGGGTGAGGCATAGAGAAGGGATGATAGAAGATGTGTGCGAGCTGTGGCGGTTCTGGCAGTTGGGGTTAGAAATTTCTTAATCCTATACATGGAGCCTATTTTTTTGTTTACTGTTTTTATGGTTTTTGTCTATATGGGCATTGCAGTTCAGATTGTTATCAATGATTATACCTAGTAGTTTAGTGCTAGGTTCAGGAGAAATTATGGTGCCATTGTTAGAATAGACTGTAATTATCGGTGGTGTTAGCTTATGGGTGAGGGAGAAAAGTAGTAATTTGGTTTTGTTTGGATTCAATAAGAAATGACAATTATTAAGCCAGTTCTCTACTTTATTGAATGTGGTTTGGGTTAGGGATTGTAATTCTGTGGGAATAGAGGCAGTGCAGATTAGCGTAGAGTCATCTGCATACTGTATAGAAGTTGCCTGTGGGATAACTTTGGGCAGGTCATTGATGAATACAGAGAAAAGGAGGGGACCCAGAATAGAACCTTGGGATACTCCAAGGGTGACAGGTAAAAGTGGGGATAGATTATCTTTCCACAGGACAGCTTGTTGTCTACCATACAGATAAGAGTGGAACCAGTTACTTACTGGGTTATCTGTGGACAGTGATTTGAGAGAGTCTAAGAGTAGGTTGTGATTTACCATATCGAATGCTTTTGATAGATCAAGGACGAGGGCAGAGGAGAGCAGGTTTTGATTATGGTTGTGATTTATTGTGTGAGAGAAGGAGAGAAGGGCAGTGGTTGTACTGTGGGCTGGTCTGAAACCATGCTGTGATGAGGCTAGGAGAGAATTGTGAGTAAGGTGGGCTAATAGTTACTTCTGTATGCATTTCTCCATTATTTTGGCTAAGGGAGATAGTATGGCGATAGGTCTGTAATTAGAGAGTTCAGTGGAGTTTCCTCCTTTATGAAGTGGAATAATATGAGCAATTTTCCAAATGGAGGGGATGTAGAATTCTTGGATAGTACGACTGATTAATATGGAGACAGGGTAAGCTATTACAGCCTTTTGTAGAAACTCTGTAGGAAGTAGGTCGGCTGCCAGGGTGGTAGGTTTTAATTTCTTAAGTAAAGATTTGATATAGTCTGTGGGGATAGGCTCAAATTTTAAGGGGGGGGGGTCACCTGAGTAGGTGAGATTGTAGTAGAAGAGGAGGGAGATAGATTATTAGCTAGGTACTTGACGGTTTCCGTGAAGAAAGTGTTAAACCAAAATTAAACAAAAACAAACTAAAGAAACTCAAATGAAAATGGTAGTAACAAATAACGCAAGCCGTTGTTAAAATATCCTCTTTACTTCTTATTTGTTAGCGCTTTCATGCACATATAAATGCACTTCTTCAGACAAGTTTTAAAACACTAAGACGCCATTTATACATTGTAACCAATAAGACAATTAATCAATTAGAAACAGTTAATTGCATACAGCCCTAAACTAAATATTATTGGATTCTACTAAACAATTCAATATATTTTTCATTATATTTTTCATATATTGCAAAAGTCAAAACACATATTAAAAACATTTTTTGCCAACATGAGTAAAAAATGCAAATCATAATTTCAACTGAACAACCCCAAAAATGTATGCGTACATCTACACAAAAACAACAACTCACTTATAGGACCTAAAGGTGTAGAATTAATAGATAAGGAAAAAGTAACAACAGTATTTCATTATATTTAAAAATATTTATATTTAGAAATATTCTAAAAATGTATACTCTAATAGTTACTGTTATTATACATGCAAAACTTTTATCTATCAAGAGCTTTTTGTTTAAGTAAGCATTTTATAGAAGACATTTCATTAATACCAGGGTGGACATATGCATTAGTTTTTAATTGCCAAAGTAATTCATGCTCTTGCAGTTTCAAATGCCATGGTCCACCCCGAGGATTTTTATAAACTTTCTCAACCACATTGAATAAAAAGGAATGTGTTATTTTCCAATATGTGTTTTGCCAAGGCGTTGGAAACATTTTGTTTGGAAATAGCGTATAAATGTTCATAAATACACTGTTTTAACTGACGCTCCGTTTTCCCTAAATAGAATACGGAACATATTTTACATGTTGCAAGATAAACAACGCCTTGGCTTTCTGTCATTAATATAATATTTTACACCTCTAATCCTAAATGTGGCTCCAACTTGAATGAATTTACAAAAATTACAATGCCCACACTTATGCATTCCTTTATTTATTTTATATGGTATTATTGGGAATTCAAACAAGTTTTTAAGAGAAGGAGCTTTTTTAAAAACAATTTGTGGTCTTGAACCCAAAATTCTGTTAAATTGTGGTTCTTGTACAATGAATTCCCAGTTGTTATTCAAAATCCTTCGGATTTGTGTTGCATTATAATTGAACTGAGTGAGGAAACTAGTATTAAAATTAACACTTACATTCCTTATATTATCTATAGTTTCCTCGTCTTGTATTACATTTGTATTTCCTGGCAAAGGAGCACTATACACACTCTTTAAAATTGGGCCTAGCTGTCCACTTTGCCTTTTTCATTTAACCTCCCAAGTTACTGAACAAATTAATTTATTAGGGTAACCCCTATTTAAAAACATTTCAGCCAGCCGAGCACATTCCTCTTCAAATGTGTCTTCATTGGAACACATACGGGATGCACGTACAACTTGACCTTTTACTACCCCTTTCTTCTGGAAATAGGGGTGGCAGCTGGAGAAATGTAAAAATGAGTTACTATACGTTGGTTTCCTGTATATTTTTGTGTTAAATCTCTTATGTTCTATATCTTTCTCTGACAATATCTAAAAAATTAATTGAATTTAACCCAAAATCATGGGTAAACTCTAAAAAATTGGAGAAAGAATTCATAGTACCAATCAATTGAGAAGCTTCTTCCTCAGTACCTTTAATAATCATAAGGATGTCGTCCTCGTAACGTGTATACCAGACGACTGTCCTGGCATATAATTCATGTGGAAAAAGGAACATATGCTCCCAAAATGCCATTACTGAGTTTGCAAAGCTGCCCCCACAAGGGGAGCCCATTGCTACGCCAGATCCTTGCAAGGAAATATCTTTTTTGAACATAAAATAATTATTATTTAACACTAATTCAAGTAGATTTATTATTAGCTCAATTTCATTACCTGGGCAACGTTTCAGCAACAAGAAATCACGAACCCACTCTAAACCTGTATCTTGGGGGATTACCATATATAAATCCCTAATATCTGCCATTAAAAATTTATAATCAGCATCAAAGGGAATATTATTTAAATGTTCTAGTACATACCACAAATCTCTGCAAATATGTGGTTCTGTACTAAGAAACTCTTTCAATTTATTATCGACCCATTTAGCACTTGGATAAGTGATGGATTTTCGACCATCTATAATAGGTCGAAGAGGAGGGTCATAGATATTCTTATGCAACTTCGGGACCCCGAAGATAACTGGAAATAGAGGGGCTGGCATTGAGAGATATTGATACTGTTCAGTGGAAATACTTCCCTCTATGAATAAATCACTCAGTGTGTTCCTAATTTTTTGGTATGCCTGATTTAACTCATTTATGGACACTTTTTTGTAACTTAAAGATGATAACAAAATGTTCATCTTGTTAACATAATCTTTCTCATAAATAAGGATAGCCCCCCCACCTTTGTCTGGTTTCATAACACGTAGTTCGTATAACCTTGCCCAATTTATTAAATTAATTTCATTTTCATTTAAATGCTTATTTGGCTTGTTTTCATTGGCCAAGCTTCTAAAATTAATTTCACAAATTTTTTCGAAGAATATTAAATTATTATCAAGAGGGGGATTGTACACACTTGCTACACGTTCATTACTAATTAAACTACTACAGTTTCTGAGTAGTAATTGCAGATTTAATTTACGTGTAAATAATTTTAGATTGCATAACAAGCGTGCAATATTAAATCTAGGAGACAATACAAAGTTAAACCCTTTAGCTAATAGTTCAACAAAATCTAGCGGTATTTCCATAGAGCTAAAATTATAGACACGAAAGTCATTGCCACTGCTCAAAATAATTTTTGGGCAGTCGGCAGGAAAGAGTTCATTTACCTCCTGCGCCGGTTGTACATTGATCTGTTCTGTCCTTTCTTGTTCCATCCCGTGTTCTTTTTGTTGTTGGACTGGACTTTCTGAAAACCCTGTTCGGCGTTTTGTTGATCAGTTCTTTCCTCGCGTTGTTGATTTTGTTGCCTTTGTTGGTTATTATTATTATTTATACGCTCACTCCGTCTAGGCAGAGATGAATTACCAGCATTTAAGGGTGAAGGGCTATTATGCATTGAAGTAAATGTCTCAAGATCATTGTCTAAATCTAAATGCGTACTGTTGTTCATCACATCGCTACTTCTTGGGAACTGAAAATTGACGTCACCAACATGTTTGTTAATAGGCGGGTCTGGGTATGCGATCCCTCTTTCGTATGCTAATTTATCCCTATTAATTTTACGTTTTTTAGTTTCGATGATCTTATTCAATAGTGAATTTATACTTGAGAGAATTCTGGTGTAATGATACTCGTATCGCTTAAAATCTGAGTCAGCTTTAATGTCTCTGTCAATAGCTAGCAATTGATCTTTTAAATCTGACATTTGGTTCGTGTAGTCTTCTATTAAAAGTTGTAAAAAGTTGAGACCTTGGTGGTTGAAAAATTGAATTAAACGGGTATGAAATGGTGATTGTTTAATTATTCCTGAAGGATATTTCCATTGTCTCAATCCTTTGGGAACAATATTAAGCTTCAAACATTCCTGAAAATATAAGATTTCTATCTGCAGTTTTTTGAATTTAAGCAGACAGTTATCGAATTGTTTCAGGTTTGAAACTATGTTAATACCAGAATTGTTAACTTGTTGACTAGTTTGAAGTCCAGTATTATTGTTGGAAATGTCCCCGAAGTTGATGCTGGGCATGTTAAAAAATTCATTCAATTTAGGCACACCAGTTGTTGGCGCCAGATTGCCATTGTTGCTTATCTCAGTGGAAGAAATGTCATTCTGATTATTGTTGTTTAAATTCATTCTATTAGGTTGAGCTGGTGGAATACTGTTGTTTTTGCGTAGATGTTTATATACATTTTTGGGGTTGTTCAGTTGAAATTATGATTTCCATTTTTTATTCATGTTGGCAAAAAATGTTTTTAATATGTGTTTTGACTTTTGCAATATATGAAAAATATAATGAAAAATATATTGAATTGTTTAGTAGAATCTAATAACATCTAGTTTAGGGCTGTATGTAATTAACTGTTTCTAATTAATTAATTGTTTTATTGGTTACAATGTATAAATGGCGTCTTAGTGTTTCAAAACTTGTCTGAAGAAGTGCATTTATCTATGTGATTAGGCTAGGAGAGAATTGTGAGTAAGGTGGGCTAATAGTTGCTTCTGTATGCATTTCTCCATTATTTTGGCTAAGGGAGATAGTATGGCGATAGGTCTGTAATTAGAGAGTTCAGTGGAGTTTCCTCCTTTATGAAGTGGAATAATATGAGCAATTTTCCAAATGGAGGGGATGTAGAATTCTTGGATAGTATGACTGATTAATATGGAGACAGGGTAAGCTATTACAGCCTTTTGTAGAAACTCTGTAGGGAGTAGGTCAGCTGCCAGGGTGGTAGGTTTTAATTTCTTAAGTAAAGATTTGATATAGTCTGGGTGAGATTGTAGTAGAAGAGGAGGGAGATAGATTATTTTCCGTGAAGAAAGTGTTAAAGGTATTCGCAACAGATTCAGGGGGTAGTTGTAAGGTAGCTGAGGTGGTGGGGGTAGAAGATTTACCAGGGTGGAGCAGCTTATTCAGACCTGACCAAAATCTTTGAGGCTGATGTTGGTGCTTTTGCTGTAAATTGAAATAGTAGTTTTGCTTGTCTAACACAATAGACCTTTTAGCTTAATTTCTTATCTGTTTGAATGTTATGTGGGCTTGTGGGGATTTGGTGGCTCTCTATGAGGTCCATGCTGTATTTTTAGCAGTAAGTTTTTGTCTAGTAGTATTGGTTAGCCATGGAGCAATTTTGTTTTTGGTTCTGATTCTACGTGTGGGAGCATACCTGTCTAAGATGGCCAGGAATCTGGTGCTGAAGTCCGAGACTGCTTGGTCAAGGGGAAGTATTTTAAGATTGGCCCATCTGCATGAGCTTAGATCAGCTTGAAAACTATTTAGGTTAAAGTTCTTTGTATATCGGAGGGCTTTAAAGGTGGTTTATAGGTTCATAGGTTCATAGGTTTATACTAGGCTATCTGCCCTAAGGCATTTATAAGCCTAGCCCAAATTATTGTGGCTTACGCCACCCCTTATATGAAAAAATACTGTGCCCATTAGTTTGTTGTGCCTCTGTCCAGCAGTGACACAGAGATGATTCCCGGGGTAAACCTACGATCTCCCATCCACAGGTCTAGATTTCTCTTGAACAGAGTCAGCGAGGTGCTCTGCCTCACATGGACCGGGATTTTATTCCACAGCATAGGGAGTCTCTGAGTGATAAATCTATCCCTCCAGCACATCCTATTTATATCCGTGCTAAGGTTTAAGTCGCTTGCTCTAGTGGTTTTGGTGGATTTGGATTTTTGAGGTGGAGCATGTCCATTAATTCCGGGTTGGACATGGCCTTGTATGTCAGGCACATGTCACCTCTGAGCAGACGGTATGCGACTGAATAGAGCTGGAGTTTCTTCAATCTGGCAGCATATGACAGATTTTGGAGTCCCTTTATCCTTTTGGTGAGGAACTTTTGGGGTCTCTCCAATTGCTGCAGATGTCGGGTGAGATACATCCCGAATGGGGCATTGTACTCGATCATTGGTCTGATAAGTGAAGAGTACAGGGAACAATGACCTCACTAGATCTGGATGTGAATCCTTCATGATCAGGTGGGCAATGTAGAAGGTCTTTCTAACCACTTTAGCAATGTGAGTGTCAAAGAAAGGCCACTGTCAACCTGGGTCCCCAGGTCCCTGATAACCTCTTCTGTGCTTAGTGCATTTGCACCTCTATGGTAGCTTGGGTTACCTTGTTTTTCCCGAAGGTATGACTATACATTTTTGGCGTTTAACTTCAGGCCATGGCTCTGGCACCAGCTATCTGTTTCCGTGAGTCCTTCTGAAGGATATCCGTGTCGATGCACTTTCCACTATGGCCCAGTTTGCAGTCATCTGCAAACTTTGTCAGCCAAAGTCCTCCCATGTTGGCCTGTACTTCTGAGAAGTAGATGCCAAACAATAGGGGCCAAGGACCGAGCCCTGTGGGACACCACTTGTGACCGGCTTGGAGTCTGACACAGCGCCAGCAACTCTAACCCTGTGGGTTCTGTCCTTAAGCCAGTTTGCAACCCATCTTGTGACATATGGGTTTACATTTAAGCTGGTAAGTTTTTCTACAATACCGAGTGGGGTATTGTGTCAAAGCCTTTGCAAGGTCAAGGTAGGCTGTATGGACTGCCTTTCCTCATCAATGGCCTTGGTGACTATTTCAAGAAGTCGACCAAGTTCAAAAGGCATGATCTTCCCTTGACAAAGCCAAACTGGGTCGGGTCCAATGTCTGCAAGTCCCCTATATCTTTGTTTATGAGCTCCATTATGATCCTCTCCATAGCTTTGCAGACTAGACTTGTTAAGCTTATGGGCGGTAATTACCAGGGTCCGTAGAGGCGCCACCTTTGTGGAGTGGGACCACAGTTGCCGTACGCCACTCCTTGGGCACGTATCCTGTGGTAAGGCTGAGATTAAACAGCTGCCTTATGTGCGGGTTTAATTCCTCATTTAGCTCGTGTAGCACACAGCCGGGGACACCATCCGGTCCCATTGATGCTGTGTTTTTAGCTTTAGAGAGAGCAGCTTTCACCTGCGCATTTGAGATGTCTGGTGGGGCATGTCATCTCTTTTCCTGATTATGTAGGTTAGGAGGTGGTTCCTCATGTCTTCAGGTAGGGAGCCTGATTTGTATAGCTGAGGTTTGTTATTTATTAAGATCTAGTCTATGATGCTTTCTTTTTTGTTGGGCTTGTTGATTCTGGTGGGGGTAGTAATACTTTGGGAGAAACCATGTAAGTTGATATGGGTGGCGGGGAAGTTTGCTGAACAAGTTGTCCAGTCGATGTTGAAGTCCCCAAGAATTATTGATTCTTGGGGGTGGGTGGAGGATAACCATTGGAGGGTGCTTTCTAAGGTGTTTATGTTATTGCCTGGAGGAATATAACTACATACTATGTTTATAGATTTGTTTTTGTTAAGTTGGATTCTTGAGATGATTGTTTCAGTGTTGGTAGTTATTAGGTCTTGTAGGAAGCTAATTGTGGATAACTCGAGAGAGGATTTATATAGGATGGCTACTCCACCTCCTTTTCTACTTTTACAATCCAGTCTAATTATATTGTAGTTGGGGGGGTAATATTTAATTGCCAGGGATAGTAGGTTTGAGCCAGGTTTCTGTAAGGCAGAATACATCAGGGGAAACTCTCTAACCTTCTACCTAACACCCTCAGAGTACCACAAGGCTCTATACTAGGGCCCTTGCTGTTCTCCATCTTCATTAACGACCTTTATACTGTCATCCCAAAAGTCAGCTGTATCCAATATGCTGATGACTCTACTCTGATTTGCTCAGCCACATCTCCAGTAGAGTTATGGTCAGCTACCCAGACCACCTTTAATACAATAGAAAACTGGCTTTCTGAACATCGTCTGATCCTAAATCCCCAAAAAAACTAAAATGCTGTTATTTTCACCAACACGTAGGTCTACCACTTTCACCTTTACCATAAAATCAAATGATGGCACAATAATCTCCCCTGACCCATCTACAAAACTATTAGGTGTCATCATAGACAATAATCTCAAATTTGACCTATATGTTAACCAATCTATCAAAACCATCAATAAAAAACTAGGGTCACTTTACAGAATAAAAGCCTTCCTAACCCCTCCAGCTAAAATTGCCATAGCTCGCTCTCACCTTCTTTCAACCCTTCTGTTTGCATCCCCTCTACTCTCGAATTTGAACAAGACTGTCCTTAACAAACTCTCAATTTGCTACAACCACATTGCCAGGTTTGCCACTGGGCTGCCTTTTAGGACACATCATTGCATCAATCTAAATCAGCTTGGTTGGCTTGAACTACCCAGCCTAATCCAGTATAACCAACTGATTATGGCCTATAAAATCCTCTATAATCCGGACAATACTCCTGCACTTAAAAATATTATCACCCCCTATAACAATCCTAAAGTGCTTCGATCCTCTAACAAACTACTAATTCAGACTAGCAAAATTAACAACACAGCCGGTGATTCTCTCTTTGCAAACTCTGTAAGTAAATCCTGGAACTCACTTCCACCTGATATTACCTTACTTTCCACCTTAGGTCAATTTAAAACTAGACTCAAACAACATTTGTCACTTAACTGGCTATGTCAATGTATCAAGCCTGGCTAACTCGAATGTGTAAAAATCTGTTAACCAGTTTACTGTGTAATTTAATTTAATCCTGACTTGTGCTCAGGACAAACTTTAACCTGTGGAACTTGTTTAACTTGCTTACTTATGTAATCTCTGTAAATAATCTGTTTGTAATATGTAATGCTGGTATTATGTAATGCTGTATCTGTTTACCCTTGGAGCTTTTCTCCCCGGGCCTCCGCTGAAAATGGACATGCATCCAGTCGGACTATCCCGGTCAACAAATGTAAAATAAAATAAAATAAATAAATGTCCAGGAGTGCATGCAGGTAGTGGAGTTTATTTTTTATACTTCTGATATTTAGGTGACAGACTAGAAATGATTTGGGGGCATTATGTGAGCTTCATATGTTGGTAGGAGTTCTATCTATGGGGTTAGTGGTAGCTGGTGAGTTTGGGCCAGGGTTAGGATGGATGTCACCGTCGGCTATGAGGTTAGGTAATATACTCCTTATGAGTTTGGTGAACTTTAGTAGGAGTTGGTAATAGTTCTTAGTCCTTGGGTTTAAGTATGTAGGTAGTATAGGATGGAGAGGTTTTGGAGTAGTGCAGTAGGTGAGGAGGTGGGGTTGTATTGATGGAGGGGTGTGTGTTTGGATATAAATGGTTGTACTTGATGTTGGATGCTAAGAGTTAGGCAGGTAGTGGAAGTCATAGGCGGTGAGAAGATAAAGCATTATAAGTGGGGGTATGAGGTAGTACAATGGTTTCAGTTTAGGAGATGAGGAGGGAGTTAGTGGATACATAGTGGCTATGGTAGTAGATAAGTTAAGAGAATATGGGTGTGGTGATAGAGGAGATTGAATGTAGGAGAACTGGGAATATGGGATGGGTGTGTAGCAGGATGAGTTGTGATAGGATGAAAGTGGTAAGTGGGAATGGCCAATTAAGTAGGGGTGTGGTTAGGGTAGTATAAGTTTAGAAGTACTGGAGGCATGTGGGAATTGGGGGCAGGGTAGGGGAGCGGAGTGAGCCCGCAGGGTGAACAGAGCAGGAAGAGCTAGAGAAGGACAAAATGCTGGGAAAACAATCAGTGGAGTTCTGATTGTTAGGGTAAGTTTTAAAAGGAGATAGTGAATTGTGCAGTTGAGAAATATATGGAAGAAGTGGGGTAAAAATGGATCTATCAGAAGTGGGGTAAAAATGGATCTATCAGATAGCTAAGTATAGTGTATAATGGTTGTTTGAGAGAAATTTGTACAATGGAGATTTTGCAAGGGGAGAAGGGTGCCACCTAGTGGGCAAAGGTTATACTGCAACCAAGGCTACTTGCAGGGCTTGCAGCTCTAAAGTGTTGAGGTAGGTTAACACAGGAGTAGTATAAGGTGGCTATAAGAGTGGATACTCTGTTGGTTGGGAGGGGGGAAGGTTTTGGCTGCTGACTGTCCTGGCTATGGAGTTTACAAAATGCACCTGGGGTGGAAATAACAATTGCATCTTTAGGTAACGGTCAGTATAAAACAAACTTTCTTGTATCCTTTAGGGGGAAATGCCCAAAGAGGTTTGGCTATGTTCCTTAGCTTGGGGAAGTGGCAGCAATCCTGGAAAGGGTAATCAACCCAAGACCTAGTACAGGTCAGGTGGTTGTAGTGCTGGGTACACAAAGGGAGAAGAAAAAGTGGTGATGTAAGCAGTAGGCTAACATACACTATAGGCAAATTACTAGTAAAGACAGTACATTTGAAAATCACATTAGCAAAGAATACACATCTTATTATACTAAATATGCTTTTTAGGTTAGTACAAGCATGTGCAAGTTAGATTCAGTGTCTAGTGAGACTTTAATACAGTAAGTTCTAACTTTCAGCTTATCAATAACTCTGCAGGTCCTCTTAAATAAACAGTTGAAGAGTACATTAAACGACCAATGGTCTAACATTCAGCTTAACAACTCTAAAAGACCACTAAAATAAAGCATTAGGAGAATACACTAAGCGACTAAAAGTCTAGCATTCAGCTTAACAACTCTACACATCCGCTAGAATAGAGCAGTAGCATAAATACATTAAGCTACCATTTGTCGCATGGTGCAGATTACAGTAGCCCAGAATTGAGAGAGGGATGTTAGTTGCTTGAATGCGTGTTCACTGAAAACTGCTTAAATTCTCTTGTTCACTAAATACTGCTAGAGCTCTTTTGTTAAGGAAAGAACCTCTATGTACTTATTACTGTTTAACTAAGGCCAGTAAAACATGAACACTAAACAAAAGTTCAGCGTTCTAGCCAAGGGAGTAAATGCAGTTATAACGCTCTGTTTTATCGTACACAGTTGTAGACCAGACTACAGAGCAGATCTCTAACGCGGTCTAATCATGTTAAAGTAAATACCGCTACCTTTTAGAAAGTGAATCAGTCAGTTTTATTTAGCGTGTTGGCTCAAGGAGTCCTAATATGACTTTAAAGTCCCACTTTAAGTCAGGTAACTCACACAAATGGAGGCTAGCTAGCAGAGCTACTCTAATCATGAGTTTAATTAAATGTCGGAGCCTATTTGCTTGTATTGACTGCATTACCAGAGCATACGCGGTCTACAGTGGTAGATCAAATAACTATATTCCTTAGAAAAAGTACGCAGTCTACAGTGGTAGAATAAACAGCTATATTCCTTTTAAAAATAGAACAGCGACCACGATAGTTTGCTAAACAGCTCTTGGATGTAAGTTACTCAGTGTTAGAACGCTACCCTGACCTCCCTGAATAAGTAAATAAACAGTGATCATTTATTCGCTTTAAAGCATGTCTTCATTATTCAAAAAGCAACACTCAGCAGATTCATGTGACAAAAATAGTATAACTATGGTATCCACTAGAGATAGAGTGGCTAGCACATCATTTACAATAAGATCATGTATCTTGGATTTATACAGAGACAGTTACACATACTGAAGTGAGATTTCAACAAGGAAAAATACAGCAATAATATTACTTACACAGGTGGGAACACCAAAGGCAGGAACTCACAGCAGCCTGGGGTAACTCTAGGATAAAAGATGGCACCACTTGGGAGCAGGTATATTTATGGGTTAAGTGAGGAAATAGGGTAGAAGGGGGAGGAGTGTAGTGGGTTAGTGCAGGTACAGTCTGGAAGTGAGCTGTACACCGATCCTATAGGGTCGGCTGAAAAAGGATAAGAACTGTAGTGATTCAACAGCTGACGTAGGTAGAGCTGAGAGAGGGGGGGTGGGGCAAGAAGCGAGGAGAGAGCAGATAGATAGTTAGCCAGGAGTATGAAGGTATAGTCCAAGCAGGGAGTTGGCTGAGTTCAGGCAGGGTAGTTTTGGAAACAAAGAAAGAGCCAGAGAAGGACAAAATTCAGGGAAAACAATCAGTGGAGTTCTGATTGTTAGGGTAAGTTTTAAAAGGAGATAGTGAATTGTGCAGTTGAGAGATATATGGAAGAAGTGGGGTAAAAATGGGTCTATCAGAAGTGGGGTAAAAATGGGTCTATCAGATAGCTAAGTATAGTGTATAATGGTTGTTTGAGAGAAAATTGTACAATTGAGAAGATTTTGCAAGGGGAAAAGACCTGGGAGGAAGGGGCAAAGGTTGTACTGCAACCAAGACTATTTGCAGGGCTTGCAGCTCTAAAGTGTTGAGGTAGGTTAACACAGGAGTAGTATAAGGAGGCTATAAGAGTGGATACTCTGTTGGTTGGGAGGGGGAAGGGTTTGGCTGCTTGCTGTCCTGGCTATGGAGTTTACAAAATGCACCTGGGGTGGAAATAACAATTGTATCATTAGGTAACATTCAGTATAAAACGTACTTTCTTGTATGCTTTAGGGGAAAGATGCCTAAAGAGGTTTGGCTATGTTCTTTAGCTTGGGGAAGAGGCAGCAATCCTGGACAGGGTAATTAACCCAAGACCTAGTACAGTTCAGGCGGTTATAGTGTTTCTTGTATCCTTTAAGGGAAAGACGCCCAAAGAGGTTTGGCTATGTTCCTTAGCTTGGGGAAGAGGCAGCAATCCTGGACAGGGTAATTAACCCAAGACCTAGTATATGAGTCAGTGCCATTAAATTTGTGTCCCTGCCTTGTAAATAATTATCCGTTCTTCTGTGACATATACACAACTTTGATTTCAAATGTCTCACACCCTTTTAAATACTTTCTTTCTTCTACTAGTGTTTGGTCAAAAAAAAAAAAAAAACTTTTATTTTGTTTATCTATCATAATTACTATGTTACCTTGTATACAACTATTGTGTCTGACAAGTGAACTGTATCTGTAGTTGCAATATTCTGCTTTGTTTTATGTGGAGCTTTTCTCCCCGGGCCTCTACTGCAAATGGACATATATCCAGTTAGACTAGCCCGGTCAACAAATGCAAAATAAATAAATAAATAAATAAAAGTTTGAGAATTTTTATGAAGGAGGGGATTTTCCAGGGACCAATTTTTGGATAAGTTGACAGTTAAAAATAATATTAAATATAAGGTGATAGAAAAAAGACAATGCTATATAATGAGAAAGAACAGTTTTGGAGAAGTTTTAAAAAGGAATGCAAATGGGAAGGATTTATAAATATAATAACAGATATGATATGAAATGGAAAATATAAGAAAGAAAAAAGAGAAATTGAAAAATGAGGCAGAATGCTGTTTGTAGCAATCTAGTGATTATGGAAAAAAAGATGTGATGGATTGTTGTATAATAAAAATAGAGATTATAATGATATGCTAAGAGAAATAAAAAGGTGGTTGTGGAAGAACGAATGAGGGATAGATAAAGAATTTAAAAAAATGGTTGATGTTAACTTAAAAATAAATCATGTTTGGTGTTTTCTTTTTCTTAGCATGATGAAAATGGAAATAACTGTTTTTTTTGTATATGTTAAAGTCTTAAAATAGAAAGAAATGACAAGATATATGTAATGAATATGAATGTATAAATAATGTAAATAAGTAATGAAAGATGTAAATAAATAAAGCAGCTTCTACTTTTTGGAGCTGCTAGGTTGCTCTAGAAGGTTGTTAGTGAAGTTCCGTTAATCCAAGTTAGAGGAGAGTCCAGCAGATGAAGAAGATGCAGGAGCTGTGCCAGGGATAGAAAAAGAGGATGAAGAGAAGACTGTAACAAAAATACAGGATGACAGCTTAGCAAGACTGATGCTCCTAAAGATGACCAATGAAGATGAACCAGATGAAGGAGAAGAAGCTACTTGCAGTGACATGGTAGACCACATTATATGGGAAGACATGACAGGAGGATTAGAGAACAGACTAACAGGAGCTGCGGAGGACAGGGAAAAAATAGAGATATTCTTAACTGGTGGAGTAGCTGGTTTACAGAGATGATCCCCACAGTAGGGGTTTGTATTTAATAATAACAAATGTACATACCATACTTAGATGTAGCAAGGCAAATGCAACAAGGAAATTAAATGGTGAATGAAAATACTCCATACTTAGTCTTCACTTCATTGACATTGAGAAATTATCCATTGGTAAGAATAATAAGCAGAGCCAGTGCTGCTGTTAACAGATATGACGTCATGTGCAAGATTGTTTTACCATTATGATTTACTGTTGAAGATGTAAAGGCACTCATACACTTAGGACTTGAACATTTCTGTTCTGTTCTTGTTATATAAGAAGATATTATATATGACTTTGAAAAACAGAATTCTGTGGCACCACAGAAGGATTTTTTTATTTCAAAATGTGGGAATCCAACAGAAAAGAAAACTAAATGTGTAATTCAGGACTTTTAACAAGGTAAGAATATGAGCTAAAAGCCTTCTTTATTCCTCTATGCTGTAAAGTATATGACATTTAAAAAAATTATATATATATATATATATATATATATATATATAAAATGACAGAAATGTGTGCTGTGTGCACTGGTGCACTGGTCATTGGGAAGTGTAGAAAACAGTGCATGTGAAAGAAGGAAAAAAAACAAGAATTTTGAAAATACTGTTTTGATAAATGGGAAAAAAAGCTTTAGCTAGATATTGGATCAACCTAAAATATGTAATTTTTGTGGTGATGAAAATCATTTTGAACAGGAATTTCCTAACAAAGGGATATAGCAATTTGGTAGAAACAACATACTATTAAAATTAATAATATCAGAAACCACAAGAATAAACCAGAGAATTAAGTTCCTCTCGGTATAAAGCAAATATATCCAAACAAAAAATCTAGAGAAGAACAAACACAGCTGAGTTAAAAATCATTTAATACCAAGCGCTTTTGTGTTCTATCATAGAGGCTTCTTCAGACTAGTTAAAAACACATGATAGCACATTGATTAAATAACCTCCTATTATTTGGATAAACTTACATAACTAACACATAAATACAAACTGTCCATGAGCTGGTCAGAATAATTAAGCAGACAACAACAGTAACTGCTAATTAAAACACTCAGAATAAGGCATTCAGACTAAAACATTCACATGAAAACATATCATAAAGCATCAGATGAGGTGAAAAAGCATAAAAAACACAGATTCAAATAATATAAAAGTAAATAGACTATACATCAAAATTAGCTTCCTGGATCCAGCTATAAGACATCAAAAATTTAAACACTTAAAGCATTCGCCACTGGATAGCAGCATCACTAAGTAAATTCTTCCATTCATAAAAAGCTATCAACATATAATTAAATCAGAATCGAACATAATAAATAAAAACATATTTCGATTCATAAAAAAATAAATTTTATCATTACTAAATGTAAAATATATAAATTATGAGAGTGTATGAATGAAACAAAATCAATAAATGCCATAGCACATGATAAATCATACACATAAAAATAATAATATCATATCTGCTTGAAAATTCTTTATGAAAACATACAGCATATAAAGGATGCAATGTTAATAGAAGTCAAATAAAACCTTACTTAATCTATAGCCGAGAGTATAAACAATAAACTAAGCATTAACATATTAGAAGTCTATCACTCAAAAAGTGTTTCAATAAAATAATATCACTGAGCCCATATAACTTGTCAGACTGTAGCCTAATAATTTATTTATTTAACATTTGTTAACCGGAAAAGTCCAACCTGGAACAAAGCCAATTTTCAGCAGAGGCCCGGGGAAAAATGTTCCAGATGCATGTCTTTTAACATGGGAGGAAACAGGAGCACCCAGAGGAAGGGTCTATGTTAAATCATTGAACGCTTAAAAAAGCGAACAATGATTTATCGAAGCTTTGCAAGTGAAAGCTTACAATCTCGAATGCTTAGAACAGCAATTTTTTACCAAGGGAAAAAAAATCACTGTTCCACAAAAAAAAAAAAAAAAAAAAAAAATTGTAAAACATTACATAAAGTGGAGGGGTTCACTTCCCACACCCCCTACTTAAATATAACAACTCCAAGACTGCACTACAGTCATGAAAATGGCAAAGTAATGAAAGCGGCCAAGCAATTTCTTTCCCAAGGAAAGAATTTGCTTATATGCTGTTTCGCTATTTTGCGTTTTCGTGCTTTCAAGTTCGAGCAAGATGCATTCGAAAGAATGAGTCTTCGATCATTTAATAGGAACCCCGGAGGAAACCCACATGAATGCAGGGAGGACATGCAGACTCTGCACAGAAGGCACCCCAGCCGAGAATTGAACTGGAGAACCTCTTGCTGTGAGGCAACAACACTACTGCTGCACCACTGCACTGTCCATCTATTTGAATTCTGACCTCTCCATCCTGCTTTTATAATCACCTAATCTGAAGCTATGTGTCACAGATTCCAATATTAAAAAGAGGAACTTATGTTTCAAATCCTGTCTAACTACATGTCTTGCTAATGCATTGATTTCATATCTCTTAATTATAGCATAAAGCTGTTCCCTAAACCTTTCACATAATGTACGGTTAGTTTTGCCAATGTAAAACGCTGGACATTCAACACATTGAGCTAAGTAGATAATGTTACTGCTCCTACATTCAGCATAGTGTGAGAAATTATATACTCTCGATGTAGTTGGATGAACAAATTTATCATGTGCCATAACACTTTATGACTTGTATTATCTGTATTACTTTTAACTTTATCAATATTTTAACATTTGTGTTTTTTAAACATATACTCCCTGACTTTGTATTTGTATTTTAAATTGTATATTTATGCTTTTGTATACTGTATTTTCCATACTTTACTTATGTTATATTTTGTTAACTGCCATTGGAGCTTTTATCCCTGGGTCTCCACTGAAAATGGGCTCTGCTTGGCCCAGTGGACTTCCACAGTCATCAAACCGGAAATAAATAAATATAAGAACAAAAATTACAATGTCTACATCCAAAAGTACTCTTTCTCTGGGACTCTGTTCTCTGTGTTGTAGTCCTCTCATAACATAAAAGTCTTTTCAAAGATTTATTATTTTTATAGGTAAATTTGGGTGACTCACCCACTAAGTCCCTCAATTTCTGATCTGCACTGAGAATATTCCAATTCTTTTTTATCACTTTGCACATGGCCTCATTGTAGGAAGAAAAAGGAATAATTACTATATATCCATTAGCTCTATCTGGTTTATCCAATGTTCTATTTTTTTCTGATGCTTTATGATGTTTTTTGGATGTTTTAATCTGAATGCCTTATTCTGAATGTTTTAATAAGCAGCTACATTTGCTCCCTGCTAAATTATTCAGACCAGCTGAATGGGGAGTTTGTATTTATGTGTTAGTTACGTGAGATTATCAAAATGGTAGGAGGTTATTTAATCAATGTGCTATCATGTGTTTTATGTTGAATGTCCAATATTTTACACTGGCAAAACTAACTATGCATTGCTTAAAAGGGTTAGGTAACATCTTTATGCCATATATAAGAGGGATGAAACCAATGCATTAGCAAGACATGTAGTTAGACAGGATTTGAAACATAATTTCCTCTTTTTAATATTGAAATCTGTGATACAGAGCTTGAGATTAAGTGATTATAAAAGCAGGATGGAGAGGTCAGAAGTTAAATGGATTATAAGGCTACAGTCTGACAAGTTATATGGAGTCAATGATAGTGTTTCATTGAAACCCCTTCTGAGTGATAGACCTCTAATACATTAATGCTTAGTTTATTATTTATACTATCGCCTATAGATTAAGTAAGGTTTTATTTAATTTGTATTAGCGTTGCATCCTTTATATGCCCTATGCTCTCATAAGAAATTTTCAAGCAGATATTGGGATATTATTTTTATTTGTATGATTTATCATGTGCTATGGCATTTATTGATTTTGTTTGATTTATACACTGTCATATTTTACATATTTTACATGTAGTAATGATAAAATAGATTTTTTATGAGTCGATATATGTTTTTATCTACATATGTTCGATTCTGATTTAAGTATATGCTGATAGCGTTTTATGAATGGAAGCATTTACTTAGTGATGCTGCCATCCAGTGGCGAATGCTTTAAGTGTTTACACTTTTGAAGTCTATAGCTGGATCCAAGAAGCTAATTTTGTACATATAGTCTATTTACATTTATATTATTTGAATCGTGTTTTTCATATTTTTTATGCTTTTTCATCACATCTTATCTTTATGATATGTTTTCATTTGGATGTTTTAATCTGAATGCCTTATTCTGAATGTTTTAATAAGCAGTTATGGTTGCTCTCGGATTAATTATTCAGACCAGCTGAATAGACAGTTTCTATTTATTTGTTAGTTTCGTAAGATTATCCAAATGATGGGAGGTGATTTAATCAATGTGTTATCATGTGTTTTTAAATAGTCTGAAGAACTGCCTATGATAGGATGCAATAGCACTTACTATTAAACATTTTTAACTCAGCTGTGTTTGTTCTCCTCAATGTTTTTGTTTGGGAATATTTGCTTTATACCAAGAGGAACTTATTTCACTGGGATATTCTTGTGGTTTCTGATATTATTTCTTTGGTTTTATCCCAGTGGAGCATGGCTGAGGTTCTGAAATAGAGCTGGATTTTAATCCAGCTCATTCCAGATCAGTTAATAGGATGGATCTTTTTTATTGGCTGATACTAGCTGAAGGTAACCCGCTGCTGACTTGCAATATTAGTAGCAATGCAAATAGTACCATGGCAACACCTTATGATATTGAAGCAATGCTAAAGTTGAATAGAGAATTAGAAACTTACTTGTTTAAACTTAAAAAGTTACAGTGGCAGTGCAAGTACTTGGAGGAGTGTTTACATTTTAAGATTGTTCCTAGAGGACTTTGTCTCCTTAAAATGCCTACCTATGGAGTTGCCTGCGCTACTTGCCAAATGGCAGAAGCTAAATTTAGATACCAGCTTCAATTATATGAAATTGCTTTTGGAACGCTTTAAACCTATGTTAGAGAATTTAATTATGGAACCTCAATGCTTACTGCAGCAGCTAGCGGATTTGTTTCCATGAGAAAAAACTCCTGAAATATTTGATGAACTTATCACCAGTATTGTTGCTATATATCACAAATCACAAGTGTAAAAGAAAAAGAAGCTTGAGAGGGACAATTCTGTTTTGGTGTCATTCAAAGGGGATCTGATGCCTGTCAGCCTGGGATGACATGCTCGACAGGCCACGATGCTTCGCTAGGGACGGCTTGCACCTGTCACCCCTGGGCTTTCGGATATTGGCAAAGGCTCTTGCTACCCCCATAGTGCCTTTTTTAGGCAAGGCTCAAAAGACAAATCCACCTCCATAAGTATCACAAGGGATAAGAAACTAAGAGTAATGCTACTCAATGCCAGAAGTCTAAACCTCAAGATGCATGCACTCAAAACTCTCCTTAGCATGGAGAACATCGATATCTGTGCAGTAACAGAAACCTGGTTCAAGGCTCCCAAGAGCACACTACCAGGTTATACCTCATACCATGCTTTTTGGCCCCAAAACTTGGACCGAACCAGAAAAGAAGGGGGGTTGTATCAATATTCGTCAAAGATACCCACACCTCTAGGTTGGTGGCACAGCACGAAGCATCAGAGACTATCCATGTGCAACTAACAGTGGGTAAAACTGCCTTCCAGTTTATAGCCTGCTACAGACCACCCTCCCAAATCCAGGAACCCCACTCGGCCTTCCTGAGAACACTGGAAAATATGAAGGTCTCTCCAAACACCATTATATTGGTTGACTTCAACTACCCAAACATAGACTGGGAGCATTACTCTAGCTCCAACACCCTAGCTCAAAGGTTCCTAGAATTTATAAACTCAAATGCTATGGAACAACTTGTTACCACTCCCACAAGAGGGGAAAACATACTGGACCTGATCATCACCAACATGGGGACTCTATGCTCCAGAACAGAAGTGTATTCCTCACTGGTAAGATCAGACCATAAACTAATCTCACTGGATATTCACATCCCGACCCCACCCCCTGCCCAGAAAACCACAGTGAAAAACTTCTCTAAAGCAAATTTCACACTCCTCAAAACCGAGGTGGAATCCTTCAAAGCCCCTGGGCCTGTGGAAAATATGGCTCAGACTGCAGAATCCTTTATAAATACATTCTATGAACACCTTCAGGAATGCATGGATCATGCAATCCCAAATAAACCAAGACCCAATCCTCCAAAGGCAGATGTCCTGTCTGGCGGACCCCAGCCATAAACAAACTATACAATAGAAGGAGGAAGCTACTACATGATAGAGCAAAATCCCAAAAAGGGAAGGCATCTATGATCAGTGTTAGCAAAAAACTATGGGCACTCATAAAATCGTCTAAGGCCAGCTTCGAGAGAAACATTGCACAAGACACTAAGGATAATCACAAGGCTTTCTTTAGTTATGTTAGGAACCTGGGTGGGAATTCCCAAATATGCTCAGAATTAGTCCAAAATGACAAAAAATACACCAAACCCATAGACATTGCCAACATCCTAGCTGACAGGTTCAGCGCAAACTTCTCCCCCCCTCCCCACTAAAAGGGCAAATATCTATCCCAGCAGAGTGCTGCCCCCCCAACATCTCAGATGCTCAGGTAAGAGCCGCCCCCTCCAAAGCAACAAACACAGCATCAGTGGGACCAGACGGTGTCCCGGGCTGCGTCCTACATGAACTCCAAGAAGAGCTAAACCCAAACATAAAACTACTGTTCAATCTCAGCCTTACCACAGGATATGTACCCAAAGAGTGGCGTACAGCAACAGTGGTCCCTCTCCACAAAGGTGGTGCCTCAACGGATCCTGGAAACTATCGTCCCATAAGCCTGACTAGCTTGGTCTGCAAAGCTATGGAAAGGATCATCATGGACCTCATAAAAAAAGATATTGGGGACCTACAGACACTGGATCCTACCCAGTTTGGGTTTGTTAAGGGCAGATCCTGCCTCTTAAACCTGGTCGATTTCTTTGAAACAGTCACCAAGGCCATTGACGAGGGGAAGGTGGTCCACACAGCCTACCTGGACCTCGCAAAAGCCTTCGATACAGTACCCCACTAGGGCATTATAGATAAGCTCACCAGCTTAAATATAAACCCCTATGTCACTAGATGGGTTGCAAACTGGCTCAAGGACAGAACCCACAAGGTTAGAATTGCTGGAGCCATGTCAGACTCCAAACCAGTTACAAGTGGCGTCCCACAAGGCTCAGTCCTGGGACCTCTCCTGTTCGGTATATATTTCTTGGAGGTACAGGCCAACACAGAAGGACTGTGGCTGACCAAGTTCGCAGATGACTGCAAACTGGGCGCTATAATCGACTCTCCAGCCGACACAAGCATCCTCCAAAAGGGCCTCATAGAAACAGACAACTGGTGCCAGAGCCATGGCCTCAAGCTAAACGCCAAAAAGTGTATAGTCATCTCCTATGGCAAAAACAAAGTGCCCACAAATTACCACATAGGTGGTAATCCATTAAGTACGGAAGAAGTAATTAGGGACCTGGGGACCCAAATTGATAGCAATCTCTCATTTGACAACCATGTGGCCAAAGTGGTTAGAAAAACATTTTATATAGCCCACCTAATCATGAAGGGATTCACATCTAGATCAGGGGAGGTCATCGTCCCTCTTTACTCATCCCTCATCAGGCCCATAATTGAGTACAATGCCCCTTTTGGGATGTACCTTACCAGACACCTGCAGCAACTGGAAAGACCCCAAAAGTACCTCACCAATAGGATCAAAGGGCTCAAACAGATGCCATATGCTGCCCGGTTAAAGAAACTCCAGCTCTACTCAGTGGCATACCGCCTGCTCAGAGGCGATCTGTGCCTGACGTATAAAGCCATGTCCAACCGGAATTAATGGACATGCTGCACCTCAGAAAATCCAAATCCCATCGAGTTACGCTCGAGAGACTTGAACCTCAGCACTGAAATAAATAGGACATGCTGGAGGGACAGATTCATAACCCAGAGGCTCCCTTCACTCTGGAATAAAATCCCAGTCCAGGTTAGGCAGAGTCCCTCATTGACTCTCTTCAAGAGGAATCTTGATGAGTGGATGGGGATCGAGGTTTACCCGGTATCACTTCTGTGTCACTGTTAGACAGAGGCACAGTATACTAACCTCGAAAAAGGGCATAGCAAAATTAATTTAAAATGGGTGGCGAAAGCCAAACACACTCTGGCTAGGCTTATAAATGCCCTAGGGCAGATAGCCTAGTATGAACCTATGAACCTATGAACATGTCTTTTCATGCCCTAGAAGAGTGTCAGTAGTGAGATCTGATATCTCTTCTTCAGAGAATACTGAGAATCCATCTTCAGCTAGTTTCCATACTGAGAGTGTTGCTATGCCTTCATCACAATCTGAATCCATTCAGCTAATGCTAATGTGGATGTTAGGAGATGAACTAGTGAACTCTTGGTTTCAGGGGTTAAACATGGTTTTTCACACTACCGTTAAGATAAAGGATTGTTCAAGGGAGCTGAGATCCAGCAGCAGAGGAAGGAAGAGGCTGAAAAGATCAAGCAACAGAAGGGAATTGAAGACTATTATAAAGAAAATGTGGAAGGCAGCCACTCAACATTGATATGGGACTTATCTAGTTATGAGCTAAATGAATAAAATCCAATGAAAAATGAGATGTAGACAGCTGTAAAATCCAGAATAGGCCTTTTACTTGGTGCAAACACAAGCGGTTTCACAATTCAGCTTCATCAGGTGTATACAAGCACTGAATACAGACACACCTTTATACTCATATTGCATCCCATGTTACACAGTCATATGACTAAACCTAATTCACATAATTTGTTAACAAAAACTTTCATGTCTAAATATAAAAGAAATGTAAATATACACACTCATATACTTCTATGTGTTAAAAAATACTATTTTAGACATAGAACATACCTATAAAAATACACATATAAAAACACATATAAAAACATATAAAATAGACTTTTCACAATCAATTATATATAAATATATATTTTATTATTTCATCTATCTACGAAGAGGTCTCATCTTAAGTTTCGGCTTTAAGGGAATACACTCATTCAAGCCATGTCCTTTTGTACCTCTAAGTTTAGTGATTCAAATTGCTTCTAAATTCTCTGTCTTATTCCGAATATCCCCACGCCTCATACTTTCATGTAACAAGGCTATCACTCTAAACTTAAAGGTATGAGTGCTATCTGATTCCATTACATGCTTGGCTAACACATTATTCCTATTGCCCTTCCTAATATTATAAATGTGTTCTCTTATCCGATCTTTCAGATATCTATCCGTCTTCCACACATAAAATTTCCTACAGATACAACAGCTTGCCAAATAAACCACATGCTGGCTTAAGCAATTTTCTTCTACCATGAAATAAAAATCTTGCTCTAAATCAGGATGATGGAAACCAAGGCTTCCGTCAATATATGGGCACCAATTGCAATGCCCACAAGGTGTGGTCTCTCCATATCCTGTATGAACATGAGTATCTCTAGGGAAACATAGTCTCCTTTTTAAGGATCTATCATTCCTATAACTGAATCTGGGTGTATTATCAACCAAACCTGCTATATCTTTATCAGTTAATAGGATCTGCCAGTGTTTCTTAACTATATCTGTGTACTTATATACATCTGTTGTATATTTCAAAGACATTCTGATTTTGTTATTCATAGGTGTCTTATGTCCCCCATCATTAGGTCTGATCCTGCGCAAAAAATATGGTTTGGCCTGATCCTTCCTCTTGTTGACTACTGGGGGTATATGCATCTGTACGTTACTGTTATTATAACCTCTACTTCCTAAGAAACTCTTAACCCTATCCAACTCATTATTGAAATCATCATCCCTCACATTTAACCAGGAGGCTCTCATTACCTGATTCATAACCACATTCTTAAATATATGTGGTGGATGTGCACTACTCCTATGTAACAGATGGTTGACATGACATTCCTTCCTATGTTGTCTTGTGTATATTGTTCCATTACTGTCTCTCAATACTTCAACATCCAAAAAATCCATACTATGTCTGGAGACTCTATGTGTAAATCTCAGGAAATTTGTGCTGCTATTAATATAATCCATGAAATTAGTTAGCTGTATTTCATCTCCTTCCCATAAAATAAAAACATCATCCACAAATCTCCGATAAAAAGAGATTAAGTGGATGAAAGGACCTTTAAACACAAATTCATCTTCCCAATCAACCATAACCGCATTAGCGTAGCTATTGGCACAAGATGTGCCCATAGCTACGCCATTGCATTGTCTGTAGAACTGGTCAACAAATAAAAACAAATTATGTTCCAGCACAAGTTCAAGAAGTCGCAAAAGCAAACAGACTTTATCAGGGGTGTATTGTGCATAAGCCTCTATGAAACCCTTTGTTGCTATTAGTCCCTCTTTGTTCAGAATCACAGTAAACAATGATACCACATCTAACGTGACTAAGATTGCATTGGAGTCATGATGTTCAAAAAACTTATAAAGATCTCTCAAAAAATGCTCTGTGTCTCTAAGAACATGCACATTCATATTTAAAATAGGTCTCAGATGCTTTTCAATAAAAATAGAGATTGGTTCAGTACACCAACCTCTACCGGAGACAATTGGTCTCATTGGAGGATCAGTCACAGATTTATGTATCTTGGGAAGACCTTGCAATATAGGTATAACTGGATTACTAACCATAAAATAATCCAAAAGTTTCTCATCAATCAAACTTCCATCTAACAACCCTCTCAAAGCAGTTTGCACATCCATAATATGACAAGATACTTGCTCAGTGTCTATCTTCTCATAAAACAAATCATTGGTCAAACTGACTAACATACTGGACACATATCTTTCTCTATCCAATACTACGATTAAACCCCCCTTGTCTGCTGGTCTTATAGTTATACTTGTATCTTGTTCTAACTCACTCAAAGCTTGTCTCTCTTGTAGCGTCATATTAGACCTTCCAGTACTGATATTTCTAAAGTTGTGCTTTGCATTTAATTCATATATATCACGTATACACATTTTTTCAAAAGCATTAATCAACATATTGGTATTAGGAATATATGTGCTTGGTTTCGAAAACATATTCCGTACATTGCATGTCTCAGTAGTATCTCTATATATCAATTTCAGATTCAAAGTCCTAGCAAACATCTTAACGTCAAAAATAACTTCAGCATAGCAAGAATTACTTGTTGGAATAAAAGAAAGTCCCTTACCTAATACAGACAAATGAAACTCATTCAATATACATTGTGACAAATTCAAAACTAGTCCCTCTTGCTGTTTGAGAAGGCTTTCTTTATGCTTAATTGATTCCCCACTGTTTGCTCCCACTTCCTCTTGCCTCTGGTAACACTTCTCCCTCTGGAGTGTTCTCGGTTCGATTTGTAGGCATCCGGTCTCACTGGTAGTGGGAAGTCGATATTGTGTCGATGTAAAAAATCCTCAGTAATGGATTCACCATGTGCTCCCTGACCATTGCGATGTACTTGTGCCGTTGTAACCAGCACCTTCTTCCTAGCGCCCTGATCTGTAGAATTGACAATTACAGTCTCCGTACTCACCCTTGAATCACAGCTTCTCAAACAGCAAGAGGGACTAGTTTTGAATTTGTCACAATGTATATTGAATGAGTTTCATTTGTCTCTATTAGGTAAGGGACTTTATTTTATTCCAACAAGTAATTCTTGCTATGCTGAAGTTATTTTTGACGTTAAGATGTTTGCTAGGACTTTGAATCTGAAATTGATATATAGAGATACTACTGAGACATGCAATGTACGGAATATGTTTTTGAAACCAAGCACATATATTCCTAATACCAATATGTTGATTAATGCTTTTGAAAAAATGTGTATACGTGATATATATGAATTAAATGCAAAGCACAACTTTAGAAATATCAGTACTGGAAGGTCTAATATGATGCTACAAGAGAGACAAGCTTTGAGTGAGTTAGAACAAGATACAAGTATAACTATAAGACCAGCAGACAAGGGGGGTTTAATTGTAGTTTTGGATAGAGAAAGGTATGTGTCTAGTATGTTAGCCAGTTTGACCAATGGTTTGTTTTATGAAAAGATAGATACAGAGCAGGTATCATGTCATATTATGGATGTGCAAACTGCTTTGAGAGGGTTGTTAAATGGACATTTGATTGATGAGAAACTTTTGGATTATTTTATGGTTAATAATCCTGTTATACCTATACTGCAAGGTCTTCCAAAGATACATAAGTCAGTGATCGATCCTCCAATGAGACCAATTGTCTCGGGTAGAGGTTGGTGCACTGAACCAATCTCTATTTTTATTGAAAAGCATCTTAGACCTATTTTAAATATGAATGTTCATGTTCTTAGAGACACAGAGCATTTTTTAAGAGATCTTTATAAGTTTTTTGAACATCATGACTCCAATGCAATCTTAGTCACGTTAGATGTGGTATCATTGTTTACTGTGATTCCGAACAAAGAGGGACTGATAGCAACAAAGGGTTTCATAGAGGCTTATGCACAATACACCCCTGATAAAGTCTGTTTGCTTTTGCGACTTCTTGAACTTGTGCTGGAACATAATTTGTTTTTATTTGTTGACCAGTTCTACAGACAATGCAATGGCGTAGCTATGGGCACATCTTGTGTCAATAGCTACGCTAATGCGGTTATGGTTGATTGGGAAGATGAATTTGTGTTTAAAGGTCCTTTCATCCACTTAATCTCTTTTCATCGGAGATTTGTGGATGATGTTTTTATTTTATGGGAAGGAGATGAAATGCAGCTAACTAATTTCATGGATTATATTAATAGCAGCACAAATTTCCTGAGATTTACACATAGAGTCTCCAGACATAGTATGGATTTTTTGGATGTTGAAGTATTGAGAGACAGTAATGGAACAATATACACAAGACAACATAGGAAGGAATGTCATGTCAACCATCTGTTACATAGGAGTAGTGCACATCCACCACATATATTTAAGAATGTGGTTATGAATCAGGTAATGAGAGCCTCCCGGTTAAATGTGAGGGATGATGATTTCAATAATGAGTTGGATAGGGTTAAGAGTTTCTTAGGAAGTAGAGGTTATAATAACAGTAACGTACAGATGCATATACCCCTAGTAGTCAACAAGAGGAAGGATCAGGCCAAACCATATTTTTTGCGCAGGATCAGACCTAATGATGGGGGACATAAGACACCTATGAATAACAAAATCAGAATGTCTTTGAAATATACAACAGATGTATATAAGTACACAGATATAGTTAAGAAACACTGGCAGATCCTATTAACTGATAAAGATATAGCAGGTTTGGTTGATAATACACCCAGATTCAGTTATAGGAATGATAGATCCTTAAAAAGGAGACTATGTTTCCCTAGAGATACTCATGTTCATACAGGATATGGAGAGACCACACCTTGTGGGCATTGCAATTGGTGCCCATATATTGACGGAAGCCTTGGTTTCCATCACCCTGATTTAGAGCAAGATTTTTATTTCAAGGTAGAAGCAAATTGCTTAAGCCAGCATGTGGTTTATTTGGCAAGCTGTTGTATCTGTAGGAAATTTTATGTGGGGAAGACGGATAGATATCTGAAAGATCGGATAAGAGAACACATTTATAATATTAGGAAGGGCAATAGGAATAATATGTTAGCCAAGCATGTAATGGAATCAGATAGCACTCATACCTTTAAGTTTAGAGTGATAGCCTTGTTACATGAAAGTATGAGGCGTGGGGATATTCGGAATAAGACAGAGAATTTAGAAGCAATTTGGATCACTAAACTTAGAGGTACAGAAGGACATGGCTTGAATGAGTGTATTCCCTTAAAGCCGAAACTTAAGATGAGACCTCTTCGTAGATAGATGAAATAATAAAATATATATTTATATATAATTGATTGTGAAAAGTCTATTTTATATGTTTTTATATGTGTTTTTATATGTGTATTTTTATAGGTATGTTCTATGTCTAAAATAGTATTTTTTAACACATAGAAGTATATGAGTGTGTATATTTATATTTCTTATATATTTAGACACGAAAGTTTTTGTTAATAAATTATGTGAATTAGGTTTAGTCATATGACTGTGTAACATGTGATGCAATATGAGTATAAAGGTGTGTCTGTATTCAGTGCTTGTATACACCTGATGAAGCTGAATTGTGAAAGCGCTTGTGTTTGCACCAAGTAAAAGGCCTATTCTGGATTTTACAGCCGTCTACGTCTCATTTTTCATTGGATTTTATTCACTTTTTTGTGGAGACGCAGTGGTGGGTTGTCTTCTGTTGGCAATTTTTTCTTTGACTATGAGCTAAATGAAGTCGAGACTTCTTTCTTGGATTAAGGACTTTCTTTTCTTCCTGCTTACTGAACAGATGTGGATGATTTAATTATTGATATAAAAATGTTTAGTAGGAATGTGATGCTTAAGCTTTTGTTTGCTAACGATAGAAGTTCAGTTTCCAAATTTTGGAAACCTAGCAACTACAATTCATCTTTACTTCCTTTATTGGAAGCATTCAATAAGAACTGTGAGAAGGATTTAATGCAGTTATCTCGTGGACCCAAACAAGGTAAGATTTTTCACAACCTTAACAGAGATGAGCAGATCTCCTTAATGATCTACAAGGCAACAATGATATTGTCATCAGGCTCGCCAATAAAAGTGGTACCATAGTCATTATGGATAAGCTCTTTTATAACAACAAGATGTTTGACATGTTAAATGATAATGCAACTCATAGCTGAATGACAATTGGGGAATTGAATGAATTGATTATAAATATTCATGCTGATTGGCATGATTTATTGCTATGTTGAGACAGTGATATTAATCTTTATAATTACCTTTTGGTAGATACCCCAGTTGTAGCTTCATTTAAGGCCATCCAAAGATACATAAAGATATCTATGACTCATCATTTAGGCCCATAGTGTCAGGCAGAGGATGGCTCACTGAACCAGCCTCGTTATATGTAAAAAAACAGTTAAGACCTATAGTTGATGTGACCACCACAATTTAAGAATACTGACCAGTTTCTTGTTACTCTCTCAGATCATGTTTTTTCAAACAGTTACATAGCTGATGTTTTGTTCGTTACTCTAAATGTGACGTCTTTGTTTACTAGGATTCCTAATGATACTGGAATTGAGTGCATCAGACAATTTTTATTCACTGCAAGTAGTTTTACAACTAGTAAGGTATTGCTAATTTGCACATTAATAGAATTAGTTTTGAATAATTGTTATGGAGATATATAGAAAGAACTTGCAGGGAAAATCATTTGTTACATAGAGAAAGTATGCACACTCTCTTATTTATAGGAATATTGTCAAGGGAAAAATCCTTAGGGCTTCGAGGTTAACTAGTACTAAAGAGGGGTGTAGGCAAGCTCTTCACAAGTTAGAGACAGACTTTTTAAATAGAGTATAGAAATTTGAGGAGTGTAACCCATTGTTAGATGTTGAACACATAGAAAAGTAAGGGGTAGACCTTTCTTCGTTGATAGGAGATTAAGTTCAAAAGATAAAATGTCAGCTAAACCAGACAGAACTAATGGATGTAGGGTAATTATTCCTTTTTCTTCCAATGAGGCCATATGCGAATTGATAAAAAAGGACTGGAATAATCTCACTGGAGATCAGAAGTTGAGGGACTTAGTCGGCGAGTCAACCAAATTTGCCTATAAAAAATATATATCTTTGAAAAGGCTTTCATGTTATGAGAAGACTACAACATAGAGAGTAGAGCAGTAACATTCTTTATTTAACTCAGTGCATTGAATGTCCAGCATTTTACTCTGGCAAAACTAACTATACATTGCGTGAAAGGGTTAGGTAACATCTTTATGCCATATATAAGAGGGATGAAACCAATGCATTAGCAAAACATGTAGTTAGACAGGATTTGAAACATAAGTTCTGCTTTTTAATATTGAAATCTGTGATACAGAGCTTGAGATTAAGTGATTATAAAAGCAGGATGGAGAGGTCAGAAGATAAATGGATTATTAGGCTACAGTCTTACAAGTTATATGGAGTCAATAATAGTGTTTCATTGAAACCCCTTCTGAGTGATAGACCTCTAATACGTTAATGCTTAGTTTATTATGTATACTATCGCCAATAGATTAAGTAAGGTTTTATTTAATTTGTATTAGCGTTGCATCCTTCATATGCTCTACGTTCTCATAACAAATTTTCAAGCAGATATTGGGATATTATTATTTTTATTTGTATGATTTATCATGTGCTATGGAATTTATTAATTTTGTTTGATTTATACACTGTCATATTTTACATATTTTACATGTAGTAATGATAAAATTGATTTTTTATGAGTCGACATATGTTTTTATCTACATATGTTTGATTCTGATTTAAGTATATGTTGATAGCTTTTTATGAATGGAAGCATTTACTTAGTGATGCTGCCATCCAGTGGCGAATGCTTTAAGTGTTTACACTTTTGAAGTCTATAGCTGGATCCAAGAAGCTAATTTTGTATGTATAGTCTATTTACATTTATATTATTTGAATTGTGTTTTTCATATTTTTTATGCTTTTTCATCACATTTGATGCTTTATGATATGTTTTCATTTGGATGTTTTAGTTTGAATGCTTTATTTTGAATGTTTTAATAAGCAGTTATGGTTGCTCTCGGATTAATTATTCAGACCAGCTGAATAGACAGTTTCTATTTATATGTTAGTTTCGTAAGATTATCCAAATGATGGGAGGTGATTTAATCAATGTGTTATCATGTGTTTTTAAATAGTCTGAAGAATCGCCTATGATAGGATGCAATAGCACTTACTATTAAACATTTTTAACTCAGCTGTGTTTGTTCTCTTGAATGTTTTTGTTTGGGAATATTTGCTTTATACCAAGAGGAACTTATTTCACTGGGATATTCTTGTGGTTTCTGATATTATTTCTTTGGTTTTATCCCAGTGGAGCATGGCTGAGGTTCTGAAATAGAGCTGGATTTTAATCCAGCTCATTCCAGATCAGTTAATAGGATGGATCTTTTTTATTGGCTGATACTAGCTGAAGGTAACCCGCTGCTGACTTGCAATATTAGTAGCAATGCAAATAGTACCATAGCAATACCTTATGATATTGAAGCAATGTTAAAGTTGAATAGAGAATTAGAAACTTACTTGTTTAAACTTAAAAAGTTACAGTGGCAGTGCAAGTACTTGGAGGAGTGTTTACATTTTAAGATTGTTCCTAGAGGACTTTGTCTCCTTAAAATGCCTACCTATGGAGTTGCCTGCGCTACTTGCCAAATGGCAGAAGCTTAATTTAGATACCAGCTTCAATTGTATGAAATTGATTTTGGAACACTTTAAACCTGTGTTAGAGAATTTACTTATGGAACCTCAATGCTTACTACAGCAGCTTGCAGATTTGTTTCCATGAGAAAAAAGTCCTGAAATATTTGATGAACTTATTACCAGTATTGTTGCTCTAGATCACAAATTACAAGTGCAAAAGTAAAAGAAGATTGAGAGGGACATTTCTGGCTTTGCTAAAGGACATGTCTTTTCATGCCCTAGAAGAGTGTCAATAGTGAGATCTGATATCTCTTCTTCAGAGAACACTGAGAATCCATCTTCAGCTAGTGTCCATACTAAGAGTGTTGTATCACAATCCGAGTCCATTCAGCTAATGCTAATGTGGATGTTAGGAGGTGAACCAGTGAACTCTTGGTTTCAGGGGTTAAACATGGTTTTCCCACACTACCGTTAAGATAAAGGATTGTTCAAGGGAGCTGGGATCCAACAGCAGAGGAAGGAAGAGGCTGAAAAGATCAAGCAACAGAAGGGAATTGAAGACTATTATAAAGAAAATGTGGAATGCAGCCACTCAACCTTGATATGGGACTTATCTAGTGATGAACTAAATGAAGTTGAGACTTCTTTATTGGACTGAGAACTTTCTTTTCTTCCTGCTTACTGAACAGAAGTGGATGATTTAATTATTGATATAAAAAAGGAATGTGATGCTTAAGCTTTTGTTTACTAATGATAGTAGTTCAGTTTCCAAATTTAGGAAACCTAGCAACTACAATCCATCTTTACTTCCTTTACTGGAAGCATTCAATAAGAATTGTGAGAAGGATTTAATGCAGTTATCTCGTGGACCCAAACAAGGTTAGATTTTTCACAACCTTAACAGAGATGAGCAGATCTCCTTAATGATCTACAAGGCAACAATGATATTGTCATCAGGCTCGCCAATAAAAGTGGTGCCATAGTCATTATGGATAAGCTCTTTTATAACAACAAGATGTTTGACATGTTAAATGATAATGCAACTTATAGTTGAATGACAATTGGGCAATTGAATGAATTGATTATAAATATTCATGCTGATTTGTATGATTTATTGCTATGTTGAGACAGTGATATTAATCTTTATAATTACCTTTTGGTAGATACCCCAGTTATAGTTTTGTTTAAAGCCATCCAAAGATACATAAAGATATCTATGATCCATCATTTATGTCCATAGTGTCGGGCAGAGGATGGCTCACTGAGCCAGCCTCCTTATATGTAGAAAAACAGTTAAGACCTATAGTTGATGTGACCACCACAATTTAAGAATACTGAACAGTTTCTTGTTACTCTCTCAGATCATGTTTTTTCAAACAGTTACATAGCTGATGTTATGTTCGTTACTTTAAATGTGATGTCTTTGTTTACTAGGATTCCTAATGATACTGGAATTGAGTGCATCAGACAATTTTTATTTACTGCAAGTAGTTTTACAACTAGTAAGGTATTGCTAATTTGCACATTAATAGAATTAGTTTTGAATAATTGTTATGGAGATATATAGAAAAACTTGCAGGGAAAATCATTTGTTCCATAGACAAAGTATGTACACCCTCTTATTTATAGGAATATTGTCAAGGGACAAATCCTTAGGGCTTCTAGGTTAACTAGTACTAAAGAGGGGTGTAGGCAAGCTCTTCGCAAGTTAGAGACAGACTTTTTAAATAGAGGATAGAAATTTGAGGAGTGTAACCCATTGTTAGATGTTGAACACATAGAAAAGGAACAGGTATACCTTTCTTTGTTGATAGAAGATTAAGTTCAAAAGATAAAATGTCAGCTAAACCAGACAGAACTAATGGATGTAGGGTAATTATTCCTTTTTCTTCCAAACAATGAGGCCATATGTGAATTGATAAAAAAGAATTGGAATAATCTCACTGCAGATCAGAAGTTGAGGGACTTAGTTGGCGAGTCACCCAAATTTGCCTATAAAAAAATAAATCTTTGAAAAGACTTTCATGTTATGAGAAGACTACAACATAAAGAGTAGAGAGTAACATTCTCTATTTAACTCAGTGCATTGAATGTCCAGCATTTTACTCTGGCAAAACTAACTATACAGTGCGTGAAAGAGTTAGGTAACATCTTTATGCCATATATAAGATGGATGAAACCAATGCATTAGCAAAACATGTAGTTAGACAGGATTTGAAACATAAGTTCTGCTTTTTAATATTGAAATCTGTGATACAGAGCTTGAGATTAAGTGATTATAAAAGCAGGATGGAGAGGACAGAAGTTAAATGGATTATTAGGCTATAGTCTGACAAGTAATATGGAGTCAATGATAGTGTTTCATTGAAATCGCTTCTGAGTGATAGACCTCTAATACGTTAATGCTTAGTTTATTATTTATACTATTGCCTATAGATTAAGTAAGGTTTTATTTAATTTGTACTAGTGTTGCATCCTTCATATGCTCTGTGTTCGTATAAGAAATTTTGAAGCAGATATTGGGATATTATTATTATTTTTATTTGTATGATTTATCATGTTCTATGGCATTTATTGATTTTGTTTAATTTATACACTGTCATATTTTACATATTTTACATGTAGTAATGATAAAATTGATTTTTTATGAGTCGACATATTTTTTTATCTACATATGTTCGATTCTGATTTAAGTATATGTTGATAGCTTTTTATGAATGGATGAATTTAGTTAGTGATACTGCCATCCAGTGGAGAATGCTTTAAGTGTTTACACTTTTGAAGTCTATAGCTGGATCCAAGAAGCTAATTTTGTACGTATAGTCTATTTACATTTATATTATTTGAATCGTGTTTTTCATATTTTTTATGCTTTTTCATCACATCTGATGCTTTATGATATGTTTTCATTTGGATGTTTTAATTTGAATGCCTTATTCTGAATGTTTTAATAAGCAGTTATGGTTGCTCTCTGCTTAATTATTCAGACCAGTTGAATGGATAGTTTCTGTTTATATGTTAGTTTCATAAGATTATCCAAATGATGGGAGGTGATTTAATCAATGTGTTATCATGTGTTTTTAAATAGTCTGAAGAACTGCCTATGATAGGATGCAATAGCACTTACTATTAAACATTTTTAACTAAGCTGTGTTTGTTCTCCTCAATGTTTTTGTTTGGGAATATTTGCTTTATACCAAGAGGAACTTATTTCACTGGGATATTCTTGTGGTTTCTGATATTATTTCTTTGGTTTTATCCCAGTGGAGCATGGCTGAGGTTCTGAAATAGAGCTGGATTTTAATCCAGCTCATTCCAGATCAGTTAATAGGATGGATCTTTTTTATTGGCTGATACTAGCTGAAGGTAACCCGCTGCTGACTTGCAATATTAGTAGCAATGCAAATAGTACCATGGCAACACCTTATGATACTGAAGCAATGTTAAAGTTGAATAGAGAATTAGAAACTTACTTGTTTAAACTTAAAAAGTTGCAGTGGCAGTGCAAGTATTTAGAGGAGTTTTTACATTTTAAGATTGTTCCTAGAGGACTTTGTGTCCTTAAAATGCCTACCTATGGGGTTGCCTGCGCTACTTGCCAAATGGCAGAAGCTTAATTTAGATACCAGCTTCAATTATATGAAATTGATTTTGGAACACTTTAAAGCTGTGTTAGAGAATTTACTTATGGAACCTCAATGCTTACTACAGCAGCTAGCAGATTTGTTTCCATGAGAAGAAAGTCCTGAAATATTTGATGAACTTATCACCAGTATTGTTGCTCTAGATCACAAATTACAAGTGCAAAAGTAAAAGAAGATTGAGAGGGACATTTCTGGCTTTGCTAAAGGACATGTCTTTTCATGCCCTAGAAGAGTGTCAATAGTGAGATCTGATATCTCTTCTTCAGAGAACACTGAGAATCCATCTTCAGCTACTGTCCATACTAAGAGTGTTGCATCACAATCCGAGTCCATTCAGCTAATGCTAATGTGGATGGTAGGAGGTGAACCAGTGAACTCTTGGTTTCAGGGGTTAAACATGGTTTTCCCACACTACCGTTAAGATAAAGGATTGTTCAAGGGAGCTGGGATCCAACAGCAGAGGAAGGAAGAGGCTGAAAAGATCAAGCAACAGAAGGGAATTGAAGACTATTATAAAGAAAATGTGGAATGCAGCCACTCAACCTTGATATGGGACTTATCTAGTAATGAACTAAATGAAGTCAAGACTTCTTTATTGGACTGAGGACATTCTTTTCTTCCTGCTTACTGAACAGATGTGGATGATTTAATTATTGATATAAAAAGGGAATGTGATGCTTAAGCTTTTGCTTGCTAATGATAGAAGTTCAGTTTCCAAATTTAGGAAACCTAGCAACTACAATCCATCTTTACTTCCTTTATTGAAAGCATTCAATAAAAACTGTGAGAAGGATTTAATGCAGTTATCTCGTGGACCCAAACAAGATAAGATTTTTCACAACCTTAACAGAGATGAGCAGATCTCCGTAATGATCTACAAGGCAAAAATGATATTGTCATCAGGATCGCCAATAAAAGTGGTGCCATAGTCATTATGGATAAGCTCTTTTATAACAACAAGATGTTTGACATGTTAAATGATAATGCAACTCATAGCTGAATGACAATTGGGCAATTGAATGAATTGATTATAAATATTCATGCTGATTTGTATGATTTATTGCTATGTTGAGACAGTGATATTAATCTTTATAATTACCTTTTGGTAGATACCCCAGTTATAGTTTCATTTAAAGCCATCCAAAGATACATAAAAATATCTATGATCCATCATTTAAGTCCATAGTGTCGGGCAGAGGATGGCTCACTGAGCCAGCCTCCTTATATGTAGAAAAACAGTTAAGACATATAGTTGATGTGACCACCACAATCTAAGAGACACTGAACATCAGATCATGTTTTTTCAAACAGTTACATAGCTGATGTTATGTTCGTTACTTTAAATGTGACGTCTTTGTTTACTAGGATTCCTAATGATATTGGAATTGAGTGCATCAGACAATTTTTATTCACTGCAAGTAGTTTTACAACTAATAAGGTATTGCTAATTTGCACATTAACAGAATTAGTTTTGAATAATTGTTATGGAGATATATAGAAAAACTTGCAGGGAAAATCATTTGTTACATAGACAAAGTATGCACACCCTCTTATTTATAGGAATATTGTCAAGGGACAAATCCTTAGGGCTTCTAGATTAACTAGTACTAAAGAGGGGTGTAGGCAAGCTCTTCACAAGTTAGAGACAGACTTTTTAAATAGAGGATAGAAATTTGAGGAGTGTAACCCATTGTTAGATGTTGAACACATAGAAAAGGAACAGGTAGACCTTTCTTCGTTGATAGGAGATTAAGTTCAAAAGATAAAATGTCAGCTAAACCAGACAGAACTAATGGATGTAGGGCAATTATTCCTTTTTCTTCCAAACAATGAGGCCATATGCAAATTGATAAAAAAGAATTGGAATAATCTCACTGCAGATCAGAAGTTGAGGGACTTAGTTGGCGAGTCACCCAAATTTGCCTATAAAAAAATAAATCTTTGAAAAGGCTTTCATGTTATGAGAAGACTACAACATGAAGAGTAGAGAGTAACATTCTCTATTTAACTCAGTGCATTGAATGTCCAGCATTTTACTCTGGCAAAACAAACTATACATTGCGTGAAAGAGTTAGGTAACATCTTTATGCCATATATAAGAGGGATGAAACCAATGCATTAGCAAAACATGTAGTTAGACAGGATTTGAAACATAAGTTCCGCTTTTTAATATTGAAATCTGTGATACAGAGCTTGAGATTAAGTGATTATAAAAGCAGGATGGAGAGGTCAGAAGTTAAATGGATTATTAGGCTACAGTCTGACAAGTAATATGGAGACAATGATAGTGTTTCATTGAAACCCCTTCTGAGTGATAGACCTCTAGTATGTTAATGCTTAGTTTATTATTTATACTATCGCCTATAGATTAAGTAAGGTTTTATTTAATTTGTATTAGCGTTACCTACTTCATATGCTCTATGTTCTTATAAGAAATTTTCAAGCAGATATTGGGATATTATTATTTTTATTTGTATGATTTATCATGTGCTATGACATTCATTGATTTTGTTTAATTTATACACTGTCATATTTTACATGTAATAATGATAAAATTGATTTTGTATGAGTCGACATATTTTTTTATCTACATATGTTCGATTTTGATTTAAGTATATGTTGATAGCTTTTTATGAATGGAAGAATTTACTTAGTGATGCTGCCATCCAGTGGTGAAGGCTTTAAGTGTTTACACTTTTGAAGTCTATAGCTGGATCCAAGAAGCTAATTTTGTACGTATAGTCTATTTACATTTATATTATTTGAATCGTGTTTTTCATATCTTTTATGCTTTTTCATCACATCTGATGCTTTATGATATGTTTTCATTTGGATGTTTTAATTTGAATGCCTTATTCTGAATGTTTTAATAAGCAGTTATGGTTGCTCTCTGCTTAATTATTCCGACTAGCTGCATGGATAGTTTCTGTTTATATGTTAGCTTCGTAAGATTATCCAAATGATCGGAGGTTATTTAATCAATGTGTTATCATGTGTTTTTAAATAGTCTGAAGAACTGCCTATGATAGGATGCAATAGCACTTACTATTAAACATTTTTAACTCAGCTGTGTTTGTTCTCTTGAATGTTTTTGTTTGGGAATATTTGCTTTATACCAAGAGGAACTTATTTCACTGGGATATTCTTGTGGTTTCTGATATTATTTCTTTGGTTTTATCCCAGTGGAGCATGGCTGAGGTTCTGAAATAGAGCTGGATTTTAATCCAGCTCATTCCAGATCAGTTAATAGGATGGATCTTTTTTATTGGCTGATACTAGCTGAAGGTAACCCGCTGCTGACTTGCAATATTAGTAGCAATGCAAATAGTACCATAGCAATACCTTATGATATTGAAGCAATGCTAAAGTTGAATAGAGAATTAGAAACTTACTTGTTTAAACTTAAAAAGTTACAGTGGCAGTGCAAGTACTTGGAGGAGTGTTTACATTTTAAGATTGTTCCTAGAGGACTTTGTCTCCTTAAAATGCCTACCTATGGAGTTGCCTGCACTACTTGCCAAATGGCAGAAGCTTAATTTAGATACCAGCTTCAATTGTATGAAATTGATTTTGGAACACTTTAAAGCTGTGTTAGAGAATTTACTTATGGAATCTCAATGCTTACTACAGCAGCTAGCGGATTTGTTTCCATGAGAAGAAAGTCCTGAAATATTTGATGAACTTATCACCAGTATTGTTGCTCTAGATCACAAATTACAAGTGCAAAAGTAAAAGAAGATTGAGAGGGACATTTCTGTCTTTGCTAAAGGACATGTCTTTTCATGCCCTAGAATAGTGTCAATAGTGAGATCTGATATCTCTTCTTCAGAGAACACTGAGAATCCATCTTCAGCTAGTGTCCATACTAAGAGTGTTGCATCACAATCCAAATCCATTCAGCTAATGCTAATGTGGATGTTAGGAGGTGAACCAGTGAACTCTTGGTTTCAGGGGTTAAACATGGTTTTCCCACACTACCGTTAAGATAAAGGATTGTTCAAGGGAGCTGGGATCCAACAGCAGAGGAAGGAAGAGGCTGAAAAGATCAAGCAACAGAAGGGAATTGATGACTATTATAAAGAAAATGTGGAATGCAGCCACACAACATTGATATGGGACTTATCTAGTTATGAACCTAATGAAGTTGAGACTTCTTTATTAGACTGAGGACTTTTTCTTCCTGCTTACTGAACAGATATATAAAAATGCTTAGTAGGAATGTGATGCTTAAGCTTTTGTTTTCTAACGTTAGTAGTTCAGTTTCCAAATTTAGGAAATCTAGCAACTACAATCCCTCTTTACTTCCTTTATTGGAAGCATTCAATAAGACCTGTGAGAAAGATTGAATGCAGTTATCTCGTGGACCCAAACAAGATAAGATTTTTCACAACCTTACCAGAGATGAGCAGATCTCCTTAAGGATCTACAAGGCAACAATGATATTATCATCAGGCTAGCCAATAAAAGTGGTGCCATAGTCATTATGGATAAGCTCTTTTATAACAACAAGATGATTGACATGTTAAATGATAATGCAACTTATAGCCAAATGACTATTGGGCAATTGAATGAATTGATTATAAATATTTATGCTGATTTGTATGATTCATTGCTATGTTGAGACAGTGATATTAATCTTTATAATTACCTTTTGGTAGATACCCCAGTTGTAGCTTTATTTAAAGCCATCCAAAGATACATAAATATATGTATGATCCATCATTTAGGCCCATAGTGTCAGGCAGAGGATGGCTCACTGAGCCAGCCTCCATATATGTAGAAAAACAGTTAAGACCTATAGTTGATGTGACCAACACAATTTAAGAGATACTGAAAAGTTTCTCATTTCACTCTCAGATCATGTTTTTTCAAACAGTTATTTAGCTGATGTTATGTTTGTCACTTTAAATGTGACATCTTTGTTTACTAGGATTCCTAATGATATTGGAATTGAGTGCATCAGACAATTTTTATTCACTGTAAGTAGTTTTACAGCTAGTAAGGTATTGCAAATTTGCACATTAATAGAATTAGTTTTGAATAACAATGTATTTGTTTATAATGATACTCACTCTCTACAAAAGGAGTGGAGTAGCAGTGGGCACATCATGTGCAAATTCTTACGCTAATAAAGTTATAGCTAATGGGGAATTTAAGTTTGTATTGTCCAATCAGAAATATTCCAAGTATGTTATGTTTTACAAGAGGTTTGTTGATACTATTTTTTTGTTGTAGAGTGGCACAGAATTAGAGCTTAATGAATTTATAACAGAAATCAATTTGACTATGGTTTTTTTAAGGTTTACTAGCAAGTGGTTGAAAATATGCATGGAGTTCCTTCATGTCTGGTACTAAATGAGAAGGACAACATTGTTATGGAGATATATAGAAAGAACTTGCAGGAAAAATGATTAGTTACATAGACAAAGTATGCACACCCTCTTATTTATAGGAATATCGTCAAGGGACAAATCCTTAGGGCTTCTAGGTTAACTAATACTAAAGAGGGGTGTAGGCAAGCTCTTCACAAGTTAGAAACAAACTTTTTAAATAGAAGATAGAATTTTGAGGAGTGTAACCCATTGTTAGATGTTGAACACATAGAAAATGAATGGGGAGACCTTTCTTTATTGATAGGAGATTAAGTTTAAAAGATATAATGTCAGCTAAACCAGACAGAACTAATTGATGTAGAGTAATTATTCCTTTTTCTTCCAAATAATGAGGTCATATGCGAATTGATAAAAAAGAATTGGAATAATCTCACTGCAGATGAGAAGTTGAGGGACTTAGTCGGCGAGTCACCCAAATTTGCCTATAAAAAAATAAATCTTTGAAAAGGCTTTCATGTTTTGAAAAGACTACAACATAGAGAGTAGTGTCTCAGAGGAAGGGGACTTTTGGATGTAGACACTTTAATTTTTGCTCTTATATGGCACATGATAATAAGTTTGTTCACCCCCTACATCGAGAGTATATAACTTCTTATATTATGTTGATTGTAGGAGTAGTAACATTCTCTATTTAACTCAGTGCATTGAATGTCCAGCATTTTACTCTGGCAGAACTAACTATACATTGTGTGAAAGTGTTAGGTAACATCTTTATGCCATATATACGAGGGATGAAACCAATGCATTAGCAAAACATGTAGTTAGACAGGATTTGAAACATACGTTCCTCTTTTTAATATTGAAATCTGTGACACAGAGATTGAGATTAAGTGATTATAAAAGCAGGACGGAGAGGTCAGAAGTTAAATGGATTATTAGGCTACAGTCTGACAAGTTATATGGAGTCAATGATAGTGTTTCATTGAAACCCCTTCTGAGTGATAGACCTCTAATACGTTAATGCTTAGTTTATTATTTATACTATCGCCTATAGATTAAGTAAGGTTTTATTTAATTTGTATTAGCGTTGCATCCTTTATATGCCCTATGCTCTCATAAGAAATTTTCAAGCAGATATTGGGATATTATTTTTATTTGTATGATTTATCATGTGCTATGGCATTTATTGATTTTGTTTGATTTATACACTGTCATATTTTACATGTAGTAATGATAAAATTGATTTTTTATGAGTCGACATATGTTTTTATCTACATATGTTCGATTCTGATTTAAGTATATGTTGATAGCTTTTTATGAATGGAAGCATTTACTTAGTGATGCTGCCATCCAGTGGCGAATGCTTTAAGTGTTTACACTTTTGAAGTCTATAGCTGGATCCAAGAAGCTAATTTTGTACGTATAGTCTATTTACATTTATATTATTTGAATCGTGTTTTTCATAATTTTTTATGCTTTTTCATCACATCTGATGCTTTATGATATGTTTTCATTTGGATGTTTTAATTTGAATGCCTTATTCTGAATGTTTTAATAAGCAGTTATGGTTGCTCTCTGCTTAATTATTCAGACCAGCTGAATGGATAGTTTCTGTTTATATGTTAGCTTCGTAAGATTATCCAAATGATGGGAGGTGATTTAATCAATGTGTTATCATGTTTTTTAAATAGTCTGAAGACCGGCCTATGATAGGACTCAAAAGCACTTACTATTAAACATTTTTAACTCAGCTGTGTTTGTTCTCTTGAATGTTTTTGTTTGGGAATATTTGCTTTATACCAAGAGGAACTTATTTCACTGGGATATTCTTGTGGTTTCTGATATTATTTCTTTGGTTTTATCCCAGTGGAGCATGGCTGAGGTTCTGAAATAGAGCTGGATTTTAATCCAGCTCATTCCAGATCAGTTAATAGGATGGATCTTTTTTATTGGCTGATACTAGCTGAAGGTAACCCGCTGCTGACTTGCAATATTAGTAGCAATGCAAATAGTACCATGGCAACACCTTATGATATTGAAGCAATGTTAAAGTTGATTAGAGAATTGGAAACTTGCTTGTTTAAACTTAAAAATTTACAGTGGCAGTTGAAGTACTTAGAGGAGTGTTTACATTTTAAGATTGTTCCTAGAGGACTTTGTCTCCTTAAAATGCCTACCTATGGATTTGCCTGCACTACCTGCAAGGATGGCAGAAGCTTAATTTAGATACCAGCTTCAATTATATGAAATTGATTTTGGAACACTTTAAACCTGTGTTAGAGAATTTACTTATGGAACCTCAATGCTTACTACAGCAGCTAGCGGATTTGTTTCCATGAGAAAAAAGCCCTGAAATATTTGATGAACTTATCACCAGTGTTGTTGCTCTAGATCACAAATTACAAGTGCAAAAGTAAAAGAAGATTGAGAGGGACATTTCTGTCTTTGCTAAAGGACATGTCTTTTCATGCCCTAGAAGAGTGTCAATAGTGAGATCTGATATATCTTCTTCAGAGAACACTGAGAATCCATCTTCAGCTACTGTCCATTCTAAGAGTTTTGCTATGCCTTCATCACAATCCAAATCCATTCAGCTAATGCTAATGTGGATTTTAGAAGGTGAACCAGTAAACTCTTGGTTTCAGTGGTTAAACATGGTTTTCCCACACTACAGTTAAGATAAGAGATTGTTCAAGGGAGCTGAGATCCAGCAGCAGAGGAAGGAAGAGGCTGAAAAGATCAAGCAACAGAAGGGATTTGAAGACTATTATAAAGAAAATGCAGAATGCAGCCACTCATCATTGATATGAGACTTATCTAGCTATGAACTAAATGAAGTTGAGACTTTTTTATTGGATTGAGGACTTTCTTTTCTTCCTGCTTAATGAACAGATGTGGATGATTTAATTATTGATATAAAAATGTTTAGTTGGAATGTGATGCTTAAGCTTTTGTTTGATAATGATAGTAGTTCAGTTTCTAAATTTAGAAAACCTAGCTAACATCTGTGAGTAGAATTTAATGCAGTTATCTCATGGACCCAAACAAGGTAAGATTATTCACAACCTTATCAGAGATGAGCAGATCTCCTTAAGGATTTACAAGGCAACAATGATATTGTCATCAGGCTCACCAATAAAAGTGGTGCCATAGTCATTATGGATAATCTGTTTTATAACAAAAAGATGATTGACATGTTAAATGATAATGCAACTTATAGCCGAATGACTATTGGGCAATTGAATGAATTGATTATAAATATTCATGCTGATTTGCATGATTTATTGCTATGTTGAGACAGTGATATTAATCTTTATAATTACCTTTTGGTAGATAGCCCAGTTGTAGCTTCATTTAAGGCCATCCAAAGATACATAAAGATATCTATGATACATTATTTAGGTCCATAGTGTCGGGCAGGGGATGGCTCACTGAGCCAGCCTCCATATATGTAGAAAAACAGTTAAGACTTATAGTTGATGTGACCACCACAATTTAAGAGATACTGAACAGTTTCTCATTAATCTCTGAGATCATGTTTTTTCAAACAGTTATGTAGCTGATGTTATGTTCATCACTTTAAATGTGACGTCTTTGTTTACTAGGATTCCTAATGATACTGGAATAATGCATCAGACAACTTTTATTCACTGCAAGTAGTTTTACAACTAGTAAGGTATTGCTAATTTGCACATTAATAGAATTAGTTTTGAATAACAATGTATTTGTTTGTAATGATACTTACTCTCTACAAAGGAGTGGAGTAGCAATGGACACATCATGTTCAAATTCTTGCTCTAATAAAGTTATGGCTAATGGTGAATTTAAGTTCATATCGTCCAATCAGAAATATTCCAAGTACATTACGTATTACAAGAGGTTTGTTGACAATATTTTTTTTTGTTGTAGAGTGGCACAGAATTTGAGCTTAATTAATTTATAATAGAAATCAATTCGACTATGAGTGAGTTTTTTAAGTTTTACTAGCAAGTAGTTGAAAACATGCATGGAGTTCCTTGACGTCTGCTACTAAATGAGAAGGATGACATTGTTATGGAGATATATAGAAAAAAGACTTGCAGGGAAAATAATTTGTTACATAGACAAAGTATGCACACCCTCATATTTATAGGAATATTGTCAAGGGACAAATCCTTAGGGCTTCTAGGTTAATTAGTACTAAAGAGGGGTGTTGGCAAGCTTTTCACAAGTTAGAGACAGACTTTTTAAATAGAGGATAGAAATTTGAGGAGTGTAACCCATTGTTAAATGTTGAACACATAGAAAAGGAAGAGTTAGACCTTTCTTCATTGATAAGAGATTAAGTTTAAAAGATAGACCCCAGGATTCATGAAGCTTGCGCCATGTGCCGGAGTAGCGTCGGCGATCTAGCACCAAATATGGCCGTTGAGCGATTCAGGTAAGAGCTGTTTCCATGTGCACTACCAGTGTACACCAGAGCTGCACAGCTCCCGGCGCATGTATGCTAATTACCCCATGCACAGCAGTGTAACATGCAAATTAAGGTATATAGCGATTCATGAAGTGGTGCAGGCATAGCGTAAGCATGTATAAATGTAAACCAAAAAAAAAAACGGTTTACATTTTGCCAAACATAAAATCGGAGCCATGAAAGCAGACCAAACTTACGTATTATAATGTTAATATATGCCAATGGCTAAATATATAGCCAGTGGCATAAAACAACATGCACAACATATATAAAATAACATTTATGTCATGGCCATACCAAAGTAAAACCACAGTGCATCGGTGCGTAAATGGGATCACAAGGAAAATATATTTAGATGTCATAAAACTGTAATGTAACGTAATTCATGATATCCCCATAAAAGTCATTGGCACGCATGCTACACCACAACCATGGCACAACGGTTGCTAAGGGTCTGTGACAGTGTTTCTTGCGGTAACTAGGAATTAGCAGTCAATGCCATGCAAACAAGTCAAGTAATACTGAATCGCAAATGCCCCACCGGCGTAAGGATGTACCACACGGCATGGCGTTACAGCACCGAGGAGTGGCCTGGAGGTAAACATGACATCAAGAGAGGGGCGTGCCACTGTAACTGTAAGCACATTGGATCATTGTTAATCCATGTTGCGTGTTGCTAAGCAAAGCCACAGGATAGGGGTGTGGAAGTAGCCATAGCTTTGCTTAGCTGAGAGCACACAAGGTAACCAAAAGTTCATGTGAACGTGGATGAAAATGTGCACAAAACCCGGTAAACGGTTGTGCATGGAGCGCACCACAGCTGAAACAGGAAGGATACTCGAAGGAAATGCTGCAGCATGGTAACTGAAGTACAAATGAATAGTTAACACCTAGAAACTCACAGTGGGCCATAGACAGCAGCTAACAAGGCTGCTAGCAGCTACCTGCAGAACAGGAAAGTGGAGGTGCCGTACAGCAAAGAAAAGAGAGCTGTCACAGCAGAACAAAGCAAACGTGCAGTAGATCAGCTACATAACACATTTCCCAACACAATTCTGGGTTGTGGAAGCACAAAACAAGAAAGGCAGCAGCTGGATGCATGCCTGACAATGGGAGGTGAATCGAGTTGAAAATAGAAGTAAAGAGCAATAGATGAATCACGGCAGACAAGTGTAAGTCAACACCAAAGGCCCCACAATAGCAGTACCTGCTGTAAAACCAATAATTAAGATACCCTGCAGCTGGAATAGCACAAACACACCCAATTACACCAGCATCATATATTGCACAATAGTATAAGGTGTGAAAGCCCCCCACACACACTTGTGTATTCCCAGACACTCTGCACCATTGATGTATACAGACGGGGAACTATTAATATGTATATGTTAGGGGCTGCCATAGCTTTGATTCATCAGCATGTGTTGGAGACTGACGGTGATGTGGAGGATGATGCAGACAACCATCTCAGGCACGGGAGGAGGAGATAGTATTCAGACCCAGGGTAACCTACCAGGGGCTACATGATTTGGAGATAGTAGAGTGTTACAGGGTGGACAGGGACATCATACAGCAACTTGTTGAGCTGTGCCAGCCATGCCTCAGAGCCAGAAGTAACAGAGGGGAACCCATCCCAGTAAACACAAAGGTATGTGTAAACTTGAGAATACTAGCCACGGGTACCTTCCAAAGGCCAACTGGGGATATCATGGGGATCTCACAGGCATCAGCATCCAGGGTACTCCACCAGTTCCTGGATGCCATGTTACCACATGCCAATGAGCACATATACTTCCCCCAAACACAGGAGGAGTTGGCCAGCAATATGCGTCTCTTCCACCGTGTGGCAGACTACCCAGAGGTACTGGGTGCAATAGACTGCATGCACATACACATCAAGTCACCACCCGGTGAGCAGGGTAGGCACTACATAAACCGCAAGGGATTCCCCTCCATCAACTACCAGGTCATGTGCAATGCCCAGGGCATTATCATGGATGTGTGTGCTGGCAGCCCTGGAAGCTATCATGACTCCCACATCTGGCATGCCTCACAGCTGTATCAGGTATTTGCCAGGGGGGGACATCCCATATTGCCACCTGGTGAGAGATGCTGGCTATGCACTGGAACCATGGATGATGACTCCCATCAGAAATGCACACATAGCCATGCAAAAATGCCATAATGAGGCACACACAGAAACCAGAATCATCATAGAGTGCGTGTTTGGGATGCTGAAATCATGGTTCTGTTGCTTGGACATATCTGGTGGAGCCTTGCAGTACTCTCCAGGAACGTGTACCCACATCTTCATAGTATGTGCCATGCTACACAATATGATCCTGCGGAAACAGCTGCAGCAGGGACAGAATGGTGAAGGCCCTCACAGCTCACCACCATTGCCAAGGGACCCACAGGTGCAGGGGGACTCAGACCATGAACACCCTGTGCTAGCCCCAGTAGGCAGACAGAGGCGTGTCCAGTATGCCCATGCCTTGGCAAAGAGGGAACGTATAGCACACACACTGACAGTGTAGGCACTCATGGACTGACACCCTTCTCCACCTGCACACACAGCAATCATGGATGGCACACACACATACGACCACCTGTAAATTGTCATGTATAGGTGGTCTACTGTGTGCATCCTACATAGGTAGCCCTCAACTATTGTACACACAACCGCCACTGGCACAAGGTAAGTCAATACCTGAACAGTAAATTAAGCTATCAGCATGTGTCCATACTGTATGTACAAGTTCATAGATACATAGGTAGGTACATGCCCAACCGCCAAGGCCACTCATAAGCATAGGCAAAACGTGTCTGCTCTCGCCACCCCATCGATCAACTAACTGTCCCTCTGTGGAGCAGAGCCACTTGCGGGATGCCTGGGGTGTAGCTACTGTTCACCACCTACTCTGCAAGGTTTCCCCGGAGTATCAGTGGGGGGTTTTGTATAATGTAATCAGGGATGTAGCTCCAAATAATGGGGAGTATCCCTGACAGGAATCTTCACAGATGTGTACAGGTTACACAGTATACCTTAAACACAGCTTGCATATAGGTAGTTCTCCACAGATTAATAAACATGTAGAACACACACCCGCTGAAATGTGCGTTAATCACCCTTGCACTACCAGTGCCTGCTCTGAGAGGTAAGATATCACTGTCAGGATTAGAAGATGCAACCATGTACACATTCATCACAATAACATACCACTAAGCTACCTGAGATGTACCAATGACAGTTGTGTATACTGACAGGATAAAACACAAAAGGTAGGAATGTGTTGAAATAGGACAAACCGGCATGTACCCAATGAAAGGTGTATGTTATATATATATATATATATATATATATATATATATATACACATCATCATGTATATATATATATATAGAGAGAGAGAGAGAGAGAGAGAGAGATGTCGATATATGGGGATATACATATATATGTAGATATATAGATAGGTAAACAACATCTACATAACCATGGAGGTACATATAAATGGGATAAATACCACATACCAACTGCTTTACATACCGATGCGCGTAATCCCGAGGCTTTAGGTCCGAAAGAACACAGTACCGAAACACCAGATGCACGAGGTGCAATCTCATGATGTTAATGGACAGTTAGTCAGTGCTTCTGGTGTTGCTGTTCGGGTAGGTTACTGTGTGTACGTGTGTTTCTTAGGGCTGTAGTGTGTGTAAGTGTGTGTTCTGTGTGTGGTGTGTGTTCTTGGGGGACTGTAATGTGTGGTTGTGAGTTAGCTTTGTGCGTCTGTTTCTGCGATCTAGGATGTAGAATATTAAAGTAGGGGGTGGTGTGGGTGGCGCAGACACCTACATGGGGGGGTGTAGGGGGGCTTGGCCACCTGCTCATACGTAGTCTAGGATGGTTTGTTTGGATGTGTTGGGAAGCAGTGTGTCTGTGTGTGGATGTGTGTGTTCCATGTTCATGTTAACTTTACGAGTTACTGTCAATGTTGGTAATGTGGGGTATGGGAGTCTGGTCCCGGTACTGTGTGCATTGGAACACTGTGGTTTCAGGATTCCATAGGTCTCCCATATACAGCAGTTGAAGTGTTCATATATGTGTATAACATAGACCATAGCAATCACACATTCCACCACTACCAACCTTTATGAACAAAGGATATGGAGAGTATATGCCTATACACTATTACAAAAATGTGCTATGGACATGAGCCAATGATAGTGTTACCACCTGTCCCACTTTGCGAGGGACACTCCCTCTTTGGGCGGTTGTGTCCTGACCAAATATATTAAATGTGGCAAATGTCCTGGGATTGCAGGACATAATTATGTCCCATATGTACTGTAATAGTTGCATACAATAGTTATTTCTATATCTAAAATACCTGGGCAAACATCCTTGCCAGACTTAAACATCTGCAGAAGTATCAGGTACAAACAAACCCTGCATAAGTAGCACTGTTCCGAAATATAATGGCTGTACTCACATGTAGAACTAAATCATCTAGCCATTACACACAGTCCACGGGAGTCACGAAGCTAATATATCTCTGTGTCTCTTCATATAGCTGTTGAAATATATCGCAATAACACATCTAGGCTGTCTCCCTCAAAAGTAAGGCAAATGGACAATGCCCAAAAGGAGTACTCAGTTATACACCACTGTTGCCATGATATCGGCTAATGGAGTAGCTGCACAGCTGATGTGCATCCAATTAACTACTTTGGAACAACAATTGGTGGACAGGATATCACATGTTACCAATATGTAACTAGAAAAGGATGTGTTATCACACATTCAAACCATCTGTATATACCAGCGGAATGTTACAAAGAACATTGAAACACAAACCAAAAAGGATTGAATCAACAGTTAACGATACCTCAGGTTACTAATAAGGTATGTAGAACAGTCAGTATGTCTGTGTATGTAGTACTATTATGCAGTATTTAAAGTGCATGCAATCCATATAGTGGAAACAGTTATCTTGTAGTGATGTATTGTTGAGTGTAGTAATGATTGTAGTATTTGTGTGTACTGCTGTAGGTCACAAGGCAAACACCGCATACACCACAAGGGATACTATATAAGGGGTTTGAACAGAAATACTCCACACCAGCTGATGTCAGTGGCAGGGCTGGTCCAACAAGTATGTGCTATAACAGGGGATAGCATATGTTGATATATTGTAACTGTAGCCATATGTATGGGTGTATTACAGAGAATAACACGTGGAAGGTTGGGCCACTGTGCAAGTATGATTTGCATTGTGGAATATTGTGCCAATAACTGTGTAATGTACAGTATTGTAGGCAGATATGTATCACAAGCTACATAGCATTACTGTAATGTTAGACAAACATTAGTTATGTCAATTGGCATTTACAATGCACAATAACAGGATACATATGTCTTTTAATGAGTCGACACTTTATCAGCATGATAGCAAAGTAAAATGGAAGAGCAATTTAAATATCCATGCACATAAGACATGTAATATGTGCAAAGGTAGGTACTAGGCTGTCTTACCAAGGGTATCTGTAAGCCTAGCTAGTGTGTGTTGGCTTTTGCCACCCCCATAGGTTGGTTTCCTGTGCCTCTGAATGTCAGAGCCAATAGTTCCCTGTGCCTCTGTCCAGCAGAGCCACTGCAGTGATCCCCGGGGTACATGTCTGTCTCCCATCCACACGTCAAGGTTTCCCTTGAAGAGTGCTCATGAGCGGCCCTGCCTGATGTACATTGGAATCAAGTTCCAAAGTATAGGGAGTGTCCGGGTCAGGAATCTATCCATCCAGCACATCCTACTCATCGTTGTGGTTAGGTGTATATCCCTAGAGCATGCAGCTCTCAGGGGCTTCTGTTTAGGTGGAGCATATTCAGCAATACAGGGTTGGACATGGGCCTTGTATGTCAAGCAGAGATCACCTGTGAGTATGTGGTATGAAACTGAGTACAGCTGGAGTTTCGTAGGTTGGGCTGCATAGGTCATCTGTTTGAGGTCAGTAATCCTCTTAGTGTGGTACTGGTGTGGTCTTCCAAGCTGTTGCAGTTGTCTTGTAAGGTATATCCCAATTGCGGTATTGTATCCTTTAATGGGTCTAATATGACATGTGTAGAGTCACAATGGCCCCTCTGATCTGGATGCAAACCCATTAGAGATTAGGGGGGCCATGTAGAAGGATATTCTAACCACCTTGTCATTATGGGTATCGAAGGAGAGATTGCTATCTACTGGGGTTCCTGGATCCTGTATTACCTTTTCTGTATGTAGGGGACTAGCACCTATGTGGTAGTCCGTGGGTAATTAGTTATATCCAAAGAGGATGACTATGCACTTTTAGGCATTTAGGTTCATAGGTTCATAGGTTCATACTAGGCTATCTGCCCTAGGGCATTTATAAGCCTAGCCAGAGTGTGTGTGGCTTTCACCACCCCTTAGGAGGAGAATACTATACCCATTAGTTTGCTGTGCCTCTGTCCAGCAGTGATACAGAGATGATTCCCGGGGTAAACCTACGATCTCCCATCCACTCGTCAAGATTTCTCTTGAACAGAGTCAGTGAGGGGCTCTGCCTCACATGGACTGGGATTCTGTTCCATAGTGTAGGGAGTCTC
>NC_056726.1:915454594-915617094 GCF_019279795.1 Protopterus annectens
CCCAAGATGCACGACTCAAACTCTCCTTAGCATGGAGAACATCGATATCTGTGCAGTAACAGAAACCTGGTTCAAGGCTCCCGAGAGCACCCCAGCACTACCAGGTTATACCTCATACCATGCTTTTTGGCCTCAAAACTTGGACCGAACCAGAAAAAGAGGGGGAGTATCAATATTCGTCAAAGATACCCACACCTCTAGGTTGGTGGCACAGCACGAAGCATCAGTTACTATCCATGTGCAACTAACAGTGGGTAAAACTGACTTCCAGTTTATAGCCTGCTACAGACCACCCTCCCAAACCCAGGAACCCCACTCGGCCTTCCTGAGAACACTGGAAAATATGAAGGTCTCTCCAAACATCATTATATCGGGCGACTTCAACTACCCAAAAATAGACTGGGAGCATTACTCTAGCTCCAGCACCCTAGCTCAAAGGTTCCTAGAATTTATAAACTCAAATGCTATGGAACAACTTGTTACCACTCCCACAAGAGGGGAAAACATACTGGACCTGATCATCACCAACATGGGGACTCTATGCTCCAGACCAGAAGTGTATCCCTCACTGGTAAGATCAGACCATAAACTAATCTCACTGGATATTCACATCCCGACCCCACCCCCTGCCCAGAAAACCACAGTGAAAAACTTCTCTAAAGCAAATTTCACACTCCTCAAAACCGAGGTGGAATCTTTCAAAGCCCCCGGGCCTGTGGAAAATACGGCTCAGACTGCAGAATCCTTTATAAATGCATTCTATGAACACCTTCAGGAATGCATGGATCATGCAATCCCAAATAAAACCAAGACCCAATCCTCCAAAGGCAGACGTCCTGTCTGGCGGAACCCAGCCATAAACAAACTATACAATAGAAGGAGGAAGCTACTACATGATAGAGCAAAATCCCAAAAAGGGAAGGCATCTCTGATCAGTGTTAGCAAAAAACTATGGGCACTCATAAAATCGTCTAAGGCCAGCTTCGAGAGAAAAATTGCACAGGACACTAAGGATAATCACAAGGCTTTCTTTAGTTATGTTAGGAACCTGGGTGGGAATTCCCAGATATGCTCAGAATTAGTCCAAAATGACAAAAAATACACCGAACCCACAGACATTGCCAACATCCTAGCTGACAGGTTCAGCGCAAACTCCCCCACCAAAAGGGCAAATATCTATCCCAGCAGAGTGCGGCGCCGCTGACATCACAGATACTCAGGTAAGAGCCGCCCTCTCCAAAGCAAAACACAGCATCGATGGGACCAGACAGTGTCCTGGCTGCGCCCTACATGAACTCCAAGAAGAGCTAAACCCAAACATAAAACTACTGTTCAATCTCAGCCTTACCACAGGATATGTACCCAAAGAGTGCGTGCAGCAACAGTGGTCCCTCTCCACAAAGGTGGTGCCTCAATGGATCCTGGAAACTATCGTCCCATAAGCCTGACTAGCTTGGTCTGCAAAGCTATGGAAAGGATCATCATGGACCTCATAAAAAAAGATATTGGGGACCTACAGACACTGGATCCTACCCAGTTTGGCTTTGTTAAGGGCAGATCCTGCCTCTTAAACCTGGTTGATTTCTTTGAAACAGTCACCAAGGCCATTGACGAGGGGAAGGTGGTCCACACTGCCTACCTGGACCTTGCAAAAGCCTTCGATACAATACCCCACTGGCATTATAGATAAGCTCACCAGCTTAAATATAAACCCTATGTCACTAGATGGGTTGCAAACTGGCTCAAGGACAGAACCCACATGGTTAGAATTGCTGGAGCCATGTCAGACTCCAAACCAGTTACAAGTGGCCACAAGGCTCAGTCCTGGGACCTCCTGTTCAGTATATATTTCGGAGGTACAGGCCAACACGGAAGGACTGTGGCTGTCCAAGTTCGCAGATGACTGCAAACTGGGCGCTATAATCGACTCTCCAGCCGACACAAGCATCCTCCAAAAGGGCCTCATAGAAACAGACAACTGGTGCCAGAGCCATGGCCTCAAGCTAAACGCCAAAAAGTGTATAGTCATCCCCTTTGGCAAAAACAAAGTGCCCACAAATTACCACATAGGTGGTAATCCATTAAGTACGGAAGAAGTAATTAGGGACCTGGGGGCCCAAGTTGATAGCAATCTCTCATTTGACAACCATGTGGCCAAAGTGTTTAGAAAAACATTTTATATAGCCCACCTAATCATGAAGGGATTCATATCTAGATCAGGGGAGGTCATCATGCCTCTTTACTCATCCCTCATCAGGCCCATAATTGAGTACAATGCCCCTTTTGGGATATACCTTACCAGACACCTGCAGCAACTGGAAAGACCCCAAAAGTACCTCACCAATAGGATCAAAGGGCTCAAACAGATGCCATATGCTGCCCGGTTAAAGAAACTCCAGCTCTACTCAGTGGCATACCGCCTGCTCAGAGGCGATCTGTGCCTGACGTATAAAGCCATGTCCAACCCAGAATTAATGGACATGCTTCACCTCAGAAAATCCAAATCCCATCGAGCCACGCTACGAGAGACTTGAACCTCAGCACTGAAATAAATAGGACATGCTGGAGGGACAGATTCATAACCCAGAGGCTCCCTTCACTCTGGAATAAAATCCCAGTCCAGGTTAGGCAGAGTCCCTCATTGACTCTCTTCAAGAGGAATCTTGATGAGTGGATGGGGGATCGTAGGTTTACCCCGGGTATCACTTCTGTGTCACTGTTAGACAGAGACACAGTATACTAACCTCAGAAAAGGGCATAGCAAAATTAATTTAAAATGGGTGGCGAAAGCCAAACACACTCTGGCTAGGCTTATAAATGCCCTAGGGCAGATAGCCTAGTATGAACCTATGAACCTATGAACATGTCTTTTCATGCCCTAGAAGAGTGTCAGTAGTGAGATCTGATATCTCTTCTTCAGAGAATACTGAGAATCCATCTTCAGCTAGTTTCCGTACTGAGAGTGTGCTATGCCTATTATAAAGAAAATGTGGAATGCAGCCACTCAACATTGATATGGGACTTATCTAGTGATGAACTAAATGAAGTTGAGACTTCTTTATTGGATTAAGAACTTTCTTTTCTTCCTGCTTACTGAACAGATGTGGATGATTTAATTATTGATATAAAAATGTTTAGTAGGAATGTGATGCTTAAGCTTTTGTTTGCTAACGATAGAAGTTTAGTTTCCAAATTTTGGAAACCTAGCAACTGCAATCCATCTTTACTTCCTTTATTGGAAGCATTCAATAAGAAGTGTGAGAAGGATTTAATGCAGTTATCTCGTGGACCCAAACAAGGTAAGATTTTTCACAACCTTAACAGAGATGAGCAGATCTCCTTAATGATCTACAAGGCAACAATGATATTGTCATCAGGCTCGCCAATAAAAGTGGTGCCATAGTCATTATGGATAAGCTCTTTTATAACAACAAGATGATCGACATGTTAAATGATAATGCAACTCATAGCTGAATGACAATTGGGCAATTGAATGAATTGATTATAAATATTCATGCTGATTGGCATGATTTATTGCTATGTTGAGACAGTGATATTAATCTTTATAATTACCTTTTCGTAGATACCCCAGTTGTAGCTTCCTTTAAGGCCATCCTAAGATACATAAAGATATCTATGACTCATCATTTAGGCCCATAGTGTCAGGCAGAGGATGGCTCACTGAACCAGCCTCCTTATATGTAAAAAAACAGTTAAGACCTATAGCTGATGTGACCTCCACAATTTAAGAGATACTGAACAGTTTCTTGTTACTCTCTCAAATAATGTTTTTTCAAACAGTTACATAGCTGATGTTATGTTTGTTACTTTAAATGTGACATCTTTGTTTACTAGGATTCCTAATGATACTGGCATTGAGTGCATCAGACAATTTTTATTCACTGCAAGTAGTTTTACAACTAGTAAGGTATTGCTAATTTGCACATTAATAGAATTAGTTTTGAATAATTGTTATGGAGATATATAGAAAGAACTTGCAGGGAAAATCATTTGTTACATAGAGAAAGTATACACACTCTCTTATTTATAGGAATATTGTCAAGGGACAAATCCTTAGGGCTTCGAGGTTAACTAGTACTAAAGAGGGGTGTAGGCAAGCTCTTCACAAGTTAGAGACAGACTTTTTAAATAGAGTATAGAAATTTGAGGAGTATAACCCATTGTTAGATGTTGAACACATAGAAAAGGAAGGGGTAGACCTTTCTTCGTTGATAGGAGATTAAGTTCAAAAGATAAAATGTCAGCTAAACCAGACAGAACTAATGGATGTAGGGTAATTATTCCTTTTTCTTCCAAACAATGAGGCCATATGCGAATTGATAAAAAAGAACTGGAATAATCTCACTGGAGATCAGAAGTTGAGGGACTTAGTCAGCGAGTCACCCAAATTTGCCTATAAAAAATATATATCTTTGAAAAGGCTTTCATGTTATGAGAAGACTACAACATAAAGAGTAGAGAGTAACATTCTCTATTTAACTCAGTGCATTGAATGTCCAGCATTTTACTCTGGCAAAACTAACTATACATTGTGTGAAAGGGTTAGGTAACATCTTTACGCCATATATACAAGGGATGAAACCAATGCATTAGCAAGACATGTAGTTAGACAGGATTTGAAACATACGTTCCTCTTTTTAATATTGAAATCTGTGACACAGAGCTTGAGATTAAGTGATTATAAAAGCAGGATGGAGAGGTCAGAAGATAAATGGATTATTAGGCTACAGTCTTACAAGTTATATGGAGTCAATGATAGTGTTTCATTGAAACCCCTTCTGAGTGATAGACCTCTAATACGTTAATGCTTAGTTTATTATGTATACTATCGCCAATAGATTAAGTAAGGTTTTATTTAATTTGTATTAGCGTTGCATCCTTCATATGCTCTACGTTCTCATAACAAATTTTCAAGCAGATATTGGGATATTATTATTTTTAATTGTATGATTTATCATGTGCTATGGCATTTATTGATTTTGTTTGATTTATACACTGTCATATTTTACATATTTTACATGTAGTAATGATAAAATTGATTTTTTATGAGTCGACATATGTTTTTATCTACATATGTTTGATTCTGATTTAAGTATATGTTGATAGCTTTTTATGAATGGAAGAATTTACTTAGTGGTGCTGCCATCCAGTGGCGAATGCTTTAAGTGTTTACACTTTTGAAGTCTATAGCTGGATCCAAGAAGCTAATTTTGTATGTATAGTCTATTTACATTTATATTATTTGAATTGTGTTTTTCATATTTTTTATGCTTTTTCATCACATTTGATGCTTTATGATATGTTTTCATTTGGATGTTTTAGTTTGAATGCTTTATTTTGAATGTTTTAATAAGCAGTTATGGTTGCTCACTGATTAATTATTCAGACCAGCTGAATAGACAGTTTCTATTTACATGTTAGTTTCATAAGATTATCCAAATGATAGGAGGTTATTTAATCAATGTGTTATCATGTGTTTTTAAATAGTCTGAAGAACCGCCTATGATAGGATGCAAAAGCACTTACTATTAAACATTTTTAACTCAGCTGTGTTTGTTCTCCTCTATGTTTTTGTTTGGGAATATTTGCTTTATACCAAGAGGAACTTAATTCACTGAGATATTCTTGTGGTTTCTGATATGATTTGTTTGGTTTTATCCCAGTGGAGCATGGCTGAGGTTCTGAAATAAAGCTAGATTTTAATCCAGCTCATTCCAGATCAGTTACTAGGATGGACCATTTTTATTGGCTGATACTAGCTGAAGGTAACCTGCTGCTGACTTGCAATATTAGTAGCAATGCAAATAGTACCATGGCAACACCTTATGATATTGAAGCAATGTTAAAGTTGATTAGAGAATTGGAAACTTACTTGTTTAAACTTAAAAAGTTACAGTGGCAGTGCAAGTACTTAGAGGAGTGTTTACATTTTAAGATGGTTCCTAGTGGACTTTGTGTCCTTAAAATGCCTACCTATGGGGTTGCCTGTGCTACTTGCCAAATGGCAGAAGCTTAATTTACATACCAGCTTCAATTATATGAAATTGATTTTGGAACACTTTAAACCTGTGTTAGAGAATTTACTTATGGAACCTCAATGCTTACTACAGCAGCTAGCGGATTTGTTTCCATGAGAAAAAACCCCTGAAATATTTGATGAACTTATCACCAGTATTGTTGCTCTAGATCACAAATTACAAGTGCAAAAGTAAAAGAAAATTGAAAGAAACATTTCTGTCTTTGCTAAAGGACATGTCTTTTCATGCCCTAGAAGAGTGTCAGTAGTGAGATCTGATATCTCTTCTTCAGAGAACACTGAGAATCCATCTTCAGCTAGTGTCCATACTAAGAGTGTTGCATCACAATCCGAGTCCATTCAGCTAATGCTAATGTGGATGTTAGGAGGTGAACCAGTGAACTCTTGGTTTCAGGGGTTAAACATGGCTTTCCCACACTACCGTTAAGATAAAGGATTGTTCAAGGGAGCTGAGATCCAACAGCAGAGGAAGGAAGAGGCTGAAAAGATCAAGCAACAGAAGGGAATTGAAGACTATTATAAAGAAAATGTGGAATGCAGCCACTCAACCTTGATATGGGACTTATCTAGTGATGAACTAAATGAAGTTGAGACTTCTTTATTGGACTGAGAACTTTCTTTTCTTCCTGCTTACTGAACAGATGTGGATGATTTAATTATTGATATAAAAAAGGAATGTGATGCTTAAGTTTTTGTTTGATAATGATAGTAGTTCAGTTTCCAAATTTAGGAAACCTAGCAACTACAGTCCCTCTTTACTTCCTTTATTGGAAGCATTCAATAAGAACTGTGAGAAGGATTTAATGCAGTTATCTCGTGGACCCAAACAAGGTAAGATTTTTCACAACCTTAACAGAGATGAGCAGATCTCCTTAATGATCTACAAGGCAACAATGATATTGTCATCAGGCTCGCCAATAAAAGTGGTGCCATAGTCATTATGGATAAGCTCTTTTATAACAACAAGATGTTTGACATGTTAAATGATAATGCAACTTATAGTTGAATAACAATTGGGCAATTGAATGAATTGATTATAAATATTCATGCTGATTTGTATGATTTATTGCTATGTTGAGACAGTGATATTAATCTTTATAATTACCTTTTGGTAGATACCCCAGTTATAGTTTCGTTTAAAGCCATCCAAAGATACATAAAGATATCTATGATCCATCATTTAAGTCCATAGTGTCGGGCAGAGGATGGCTCACTGAGCCAGCCTCCTTATATGTAGAAAAACAGTTAAGACCTATAGTTGATGTGACCACCACAATTTAAGAATACTGAACAGTTTCTTGTTACTCTCTCAGATCATGTTTTTTCAAACAGTTACATAGCTGATGTTATGTTCGTTACTTTAAATGTGACGTCTTTGTTTACTAGGATTCCTAATGATACTGGAATTGAGTGCATCAGACAATTTTTATTCACTGCAAGTGGTTTTACAACTAGTAAGGTATTGCTAATTTGCACTTTAATAGAATTAGTTTTGAATAATTGTTATGGAGATATATAGAAAAACTTACAGGGAAAATCATTTGCTCCATAGACAAAGTATGCACACCCTCTTATTTATAGGAATATTGTCAAGGGACAAATCCTTAGGGCTTCTAGGTTAACTAGTACTAAAGAGGGGTGTAGGCAAGCTCTTCACAAGTTAGAGACAGACTTTTTAAATAGAGGATAGAACTTTGAGGAGTGTAACCCATTGTTAGATGTTGAACACATAGAAAAGGAACAGGTAGACCTTTCTTCGCTGATAGGAGATTAAGTTCAAAAGATATAATGTCAGCTAAACCAGACAGAACTAATGGATGTAGAGTAATTATTCCTTTTTCTTCCAAACAATGAGGCCATATGCGAATTGATAAAAAAGAATTGGAATAATCTCACTGCAGATCAGAAGTTGAAGGACTTAGTCGGCGAGTCACCCAAATTTGCCTATAAAAAAAATTAATCTTTGAAAAGGCTTTCATGTTATGAGAAGACTACAACATAAAGAGTAGAGAGTAACATTCTCTATTTAACTCAGTGCATTGAATGTCCAGCATTTTACTCTGGCAAAACTAACTATACATTGCATGAAAGGGTTAGGTAACATCTTTATGCCATATATAAGAGGGATGAAACCAATGCATTAGCAAAACATGTAGTTAGACAGTATTTGAAACATAAGTTCCGCTTTTTAATATTGAAATCTGTGATACAGAGCTTCAGATTAAGTGATTATAAAAGCAGGATGGAGAGGACAGAAGTTAAATGGATTATTAAGCTACAGTCTGACAAGTAATATGGAATCAATGATAGTGTTTCATTGAAACCCCTTCTGAGTGATAGACCTCTAGTACGTTAATGCTTAGTTTATTATTTATACTATCGCCTATATATTAAGTAAGGTTTTATTTAATTTGTATTAGCGTTACATACTTCATATGCTCTATGTTCTTATAAGAAATTTTCAAGCAGATATTGGGATATTATTATTTTTATTTGTATGATTTATCATGTGATATGACAGTCATTGATTTTGTTTAATTTATACACAGCCATATTTTACATGTAGTAATGATAAAATTGATTTTTTATGAGTCGACATATTTTTTTATCTACATATGTTCGATTCTGATTTAAGTATATGTTGATAGCTTTTTATGAATGGAAGAATTTACTTAGTGATGCTGCCATCCAGTGGTGAAGGCTTTAAGTGTTTACACTTTTGAAGTTTATAGCTGGATCCAAGAAGCTTATTTTGTACGTATAGTCTATTTACATTTATATTATTTGAATCGTGTTTTTCATATTTTTTATGCTTTTTCATCACATCTGATGCTTTATGATATGTTTTCATTTGGATGTTTTAATTTGAATGCCTTATTCTGAATGTTTTAATAAGCAGTTATGGTTGCTCTCTGCTTAATTATTCCGACCAGCTGCATGGATAGTTTCTGTTTATATGTTAGCTTCTTAAGATTATCCAAATGATCGGAGGTTATTTAATCAATGTGTTATCATGTGTTTTTAAATAGTCTGAAGAACTGCCTATGATAGGATGCAAAAGCACTTACTATTAAACATTTTTAACTCAGCTGTGTTTGTTCTCTTCAATGTTTTTGTTTGGGAATATTTGCTTTATACCAAGAGGAACTTAATTCACTGAGATATTCTTGTGGTTTCTGATATGATTTGTTTGGTTTTATCCCAGTGGAGCATGGCTGAGGTTCTGAAATAAAGCTAGATTTTAATCCTGCTCATTCCAGATCAGTTAATAAGATGGACCATTTTTATTGGCTGATACTAGCTGAAGGTAACCTGCTGCTGACTTGCAATATTAGTAGCAATGCAAATAGTATCATAGCAATATCTTATGATATTGAAGCAATGCTAAAGTTGAATAGAGAATTAGAAACTTACTTGTTTAAACTTAAAAAGTTACAGTGGCAGTTCAAGTACTTAGAGGAGTTTTTTACATTTTAAGATGGTTCCTAGTGGACTTTGTGTCCTTAAAATGCTTACCTATGGGGTTGCCTGCGCTACTTGCCAAATGGCAGAAGCTTAATTTAGATACCAGCTTCAATTATATGAAATTGATTTTGGAACACTTTAAACCTGTGGTAGAGAATTTACTTATGGAATCTCAATGCTTACTACAGCAGCTAGCGGATTTGTTTCCATGAGAAGAAAGTCCTGAGATATTTGATGAACTTATCACCAGTGTTGTTGCTCTAGATCACAAATTACAAGTGCAAAAGTAAAAGAAAATTGAGAGGGACATTTCTGGCTTTGCTAAAGGACATGTCTTTTCATGCCCTAGAAGAGTGTCAGTAGTGAGATCTGATATCTCTTCTTCAGAGAACACTGAGAATCCATCTTCAGCTAGTGTCCATACTGAGAGTGTTGCATCACAATCCGAATCCATTCAGCTAATGCTAATGTGGATGTTAGGAGGTGAACCAGTGAACTCTTGGTTTCAGGGGTTGAACATGGTTTTCCCACACTACCGTTAAGATAATGGACTGTTCAAGGGAGCTGAGATCCAGCAGCAGAGGAAGGAACAGGCTGAAAAGATTAAGCAACAGAAGGGAATTGATGACTATTATAAAGAAAATGTGGAATGCAGCCACACAACATTGATATGGGACTTATCTAGTTACGAACCTAATGAAGTTGAGACTTCTTTATTAGACTGAGGACTTTTTCTTCCTGCTTACTGAACAGATATATAAAAATGCTTAGTAGGAATGTGATGCTTAAGTTTTTGTTTGCTAACGATAGTAGTTCAGTTTCCAAATTTAGTAAATCTAGCAACTACAATCCCTCTTTACTTCCTTTATTGGAAGCATTCAATAAGACCTGTGAGAAAGATTGAATGCAGTTATCTCGTGGACCCAAACAAGATAAGATTTTTCACAACCTTACCAGAGATGAGCAGATCTCCTTAAGGATCTACAAGGCAACAATGATATTGTCATCAGGCTCGCCAATAAAAGTGGTGCCATAGTCATTATGGATAAGCTCTTTTATAACAACAAGATGTTTGACATGTTAAATGATAATAAAAACTTCGGCAACCCGAAGAGAACAAATCACAAACTGGAAACAGTGACTGAGAAAGAAATGGTCACACAGACGAGGAATGTAGTTTTTAGCTTTCTTCCAACTTTATTTACCGTGGACTTCTTCAGAAAACCAGGACGCCTCCCTACGTCCTGGTTTTATAACTAACATACAGGAAGTGATGTAAAATCCTTGATGTCATACTTTCATTCATATTTTAAAAAACGGTAACACATATTTTATGTTTCAGTCTTATAACCCAAAACACATAAAATCATTTAATCCAAAACAATTTTGCTAAAACAAATGGTACCTTAAGAAATGCCTTAAAAAAGGCATGCTAAAAATCATTGTGATAACAGTTTATACCATAAATTAAATATTCTATTATATGTTAAATATTTATCTGTGAGGCTAAGTGGCTGAAAAGTTCTAATGTAAATAACAAATCATAGTGAAAAATGCCAAATACATGGAAATATTACCTCGTGACTTGAATGAATCATATTTCTATTCCTATTGTACAAATGATAATGACTGGCTTAATCGAACCTAGCATAGAACACTAACAACTAGCCGATCGCTATACTGGCTTGATCTGTCTGATGTCCCTATTGTATGGCCACCTGATGGATAGTGTACCTATGCTGAGCGAACCTAGCATGGAACACTGACAACTTGCCGGTCGCTATACTGGAATACATGTGTGGTAATCCTATCTAAACTAATACCCTACACTACTTGGAGTACTGGACACAACATGGCAAATCTGCCAACCATCCGTTATTAGGGGATGAAAATTCTGTCAACAATCCATAATTGGGAGATGAAAACACCAGACTACCCTCAAAAAAACTCGACCTTAATGTGATGGGTGCGGACGAACTACTCATCCATACACGTGTGTTTGTATTTGTATAAAGGGATTACCAATCATTACCGTGTGTATCAATTAAATGGAACCTTCCCATCAAAAAAGAATGTCTGACTGATATCCCTTCCCCCTATTGAGGCGTCTGGTCCCCAATGTTTTTTAGATCTATCTATAATTTAGAAAACATTTGATGTTAATCCCCTCATTTAAACCTGGCAGTTCATCGGCCCCAAGGCACAATTGCCATATAGACTCTTTTTGTTCCAATCTGTTGTTCAAATCTCCTTTGAGTAGACATTTATCTACATAATCTAGCACAAAAAATTCAAACTTCTTGAAATCTGTACATTCCTGTGAATGTCTGGCCAAAGAATTATTCCCATCTTTATTTTTGATGGCTAAATTATGCTCGTATATCCTACGTTTGAGCATTCTTTTGGCTTTCCCCACATAATATTTATCACATGTTGAGCAAATAGCCAGATAAACTACATATTCACTATTACAGTTAAAATATTTCTGTGCCCAGAATGTCCTCTTTAAATGTTTAATGGTCACAAAAGAGGTATTGGTGATGAACCTACACTGTCTACAATTCTGACAAGCAAAAGTTCCCTTCTTTTTACTGATGTCCCTATTTGTTGTCACTCTTTCTTTATTGTCCCTTTCTAACATACTTTTTACATTAATCACATTTTTATATGTGAAACGTGGTTTGATACCTACACAAGCCATGAGATCTTTATTTCCTAGAATAATGCCCCAATTTCCTTCGATAATCCCTCTGATGTTTTCCAGTTGATTTGAAATTGGGAGAGGAAATGCTAGATGGAAATCTAAATCTTTACCTCTATCTGTGATGACACTTACAGAAACTTCCTTCAAATGTCCTGTCCTGTCTGTTGACAGAATAGGTCTAGCTACACTAGCACGGAGCCCCTGAACTTCATTTTCAATTTTCTTGATCATATGCTTTTTATAGCCTCTGGCCAAAAATAAATTTCTTAACTGCACCAACTCTTTATAATAGATGTTGTCCTCAGATGTTAATCTACTGAGCCTAATGATTTGACCCTTGATCACATTTCTTTTCATGTGAATTGGGTGCAGGCTATCCTTGTGTAAATATTGATTGGTAAAACAGGGCTTTCTATAAATTTTACTGTGTAATATATTCCTAGTTGAATCAATATAAAGACTGATGTCCAAATAGTTAATACTTTTACCATAGCCACTGTGTTTAAAAAACAAAAAATTAGTGGTTTTGTTTAAATCTTGAACCATACTTTCAAATTCAACTTTTTCCCCTGCCCATACAAAAACCAGATCATCTATGTATCTTCCATAAAATGAAGCTTTTCCAAAAAAAGGATGTTTTTTTAGATGTTCCTGCTCCCAATCTGCCATAACAATGTTGGCAAAAGCGGGTGCAACTCTCGCCCCCATCGCTACACCAGAAATCTGTTGGTATATTTTACTATCAAACTCGAAGAAATTATTCTGCAACACTATCTCCATTAAAGTACAAATGGTATTAATCCTGGAATTACATAACTCAGTGTTGTGTGTCAAATAATTCCTTAAATGCTCTATACCAGACTCCTGATCGATACTGGTATATAGACTCTTGACATCAAGTGTTGCAAAATTGATTTCTTCAAGTTTAATGTTGTACTGTCCCAAACTTTCCAACAAATGCCAAGAGTCCCTAATATAGAACTCAGATTTTTGCGCTATTTTGTTGAGAATGTTATCCAGCCAGACTGATATGTTCTCAGTTTTTGAATGTTTTGCCGATATTATAGGCCTAAAAGTGATTTCCCCATCATCATTGTGTAGTTTAGGTATTCCGAAAAAATTACCTAATCTTGGTTGCTCTACCATCAGGAAATCATAATCTAGATTATCTAGTTCATCCTGGCATAACATATCAAAAAGGTCAGTATCAACCCTCCTATATTTATTAAGGACAAAATCCATACTGACATCCTTGTAATATTTCCTGTCATTGAGCATGGAACAAATGTCTTCCACATAATTAGCCTTATTCATAATAACAAGCTTGCCCCCTTTGTCAGCCCTCATAACCCTGATGTCTGTAGAGCTAGACAAGTGAGACAAAGCATCCCGTTCTCTATTAGATAGATTATCTTCTGAGCCACTGGTGTCCATTTTTCTAAATTCCATTTCGCATATTTTTTGAAACACTTGTAAAGTGCTTACTAGTGCTGGGTTAAATGTACTAGGTCGCTTTAGCCTTCTACTATCTTGGGTACCATTACTTGCTACATCTTGTAAAATGTATCTAAGATTCAATTTACGCATATATAATCTAAAATCAACCAGCAAATTACCGATTTTTATGTTATTGGAAGGAATAAAATTGAAACCCTTCCTTAATACATCAATATGTTCATCTGTCATAGAAAAATCACTAAAGTTCACAACACTAATACAAAATGATTCATCATTGTGTGGCGTATTCACCACTTCTTTTTGCCTTTCCCTTTCGGTTTCGCCCTGTACTGTGTGGAATTGTACCACCTGGTAGTCCTCTTTGGCTGTACCCTCTGTTGTTGAAAAGGGCCAGCTTTTTTACTGTTGTTCACATTCACCACTTCAGCAAAACTAGTGGACGCAATGACTTCATTGTTGCCAGATCCTTCATTGTTAATAATGGTGGATACATTATCTGAATGTACCATGTGCTGTTTTTTCTGCACCTCACTAGACGATATAACATTGGTAGCTATAGGTTCAAAACTTGGAACCTGATCATCAACTGCTACTGTCTTAAATGGCTCTCTCCTCTCGGAGCCATTAATGCCATGTGTGTCTAAATGTGAGTCTTTGTTACCCCCATCATTGTTGTCATTGATTGCACAAATATATGCTTGATTAGCCTCATAAGCTGTAACGTCTCTTCGCAATTTATTCTGTTTCCTCACTATAATAGTCGCTCTGAGCCTGTTGGTCTTGGCTTCAATACTATTATAGAGTGACATTAACTGAGTGAAACAGCCAAATTGTTTAATGTCTTTATCAATGGCTTTAATTTTGTCAATTAAAACCTTGAGTTCTCCTTCATAGTGATCCAACATAATCCGCATCATGCAAATACCTGTGTCATTATATAATTTAGTCAATCTGGAACATAGTTCATCCCCAGGACTAACACAGTTGGGATATTCATCCCCTAATAACGGATGGTTGGCAGATTTGCCATGTTGTGTCCAGTACTCCAAGTAGTGTAGGGTATTAGTTTAGATAGGATTACCATGCATGTATTCCAGTATAGCGACCGGCAAGTTGTCAGTGTTCCATGCTAGGTTCGCTCAGCATAGGTACACTATCCATCAGGTGGCCATATAATAGGGACATCAGATAGATCAAGCCAGTATAGCGATCGGCTAGTTGTTAGTGTTCTATGCTAGGTTCGATTAAGCCAGTCATTATCATTTGTACAATAGGAATAGAAATACGATTCATTCAAGTCACGAGGTAATATTTCCATGTATTTGGCATTTTTCATTATGATTTGTTATTTACATTAGAATTTTTCAGCCACTTAGCCTCACAGATAAATATTTAACATATAATAGAATATCTAATTTATGGTATAAACTGTCATCACAATGATTTTTAGCATGCCTTTCTTAAGGCACCATTTGTTTTAGCAAAATTGTGTTGGATTACATGATTTTATGTGTTTTGGGTTATATGACTGAAACATAAAATATGTGTTACCGTTTTTTAAAATATGAATGAAAGTATGACATCAAGGATTTTACATCACTTCCTGTATGTTAGTTATAAAACCAGGACGTAGGGAGGCGTCCTGGTTTTCTGAAGAAGTCCACGGTAAATAAAGGTGGAAGAAAGCTAAAAAACTACATTTCTCGTCTGTGTGACCATTTCTTTCTCAGTCACTGTTTCCAGTTTATGTTAAATGATAATGCAACTTATAGCCGAATGACTATTGGGCAATTGAATGAATTGATTATAAATATTTATGCTGATTTGTATGATTCATTGCTATTTTGAGACAGTGATATTAATCTTTATAATTACCTTTTGATAGATACCCCAGTTGTAGCTTTATTTAAAGCCATCCAAAGATACATAAAGATATGTATGACCCATCATTTAGGCCCATAGTGTCAGGCAGAGGATGTCTCACTGAGCCAGCCTCCATATATGTAGAAAAACAGTTAAGACCTATAGTTGATGTGACCAACACAATTTAAGAGATACTGAAAAGTTTCTCATTCCACTCTCAGATCATGTTTTTTCAAACAGTTATGTAGCTGATGTTATGTTTGTCACTTTAAATGTGACATCTTTGTTTACTAGGATTCCTAATGATATTGGAATTGAGTGCATCAGACAATTTTTATTCACTGTAAGTAGTTTTACAGCTAGTAAGGTATTGCAAATTTGCACATTAATGGAATTAGTTTTGAATAACAATGTATTTGTTTATAATGATACTCACTCTCTACAAAAGGAGTGGATTAGCAATGGGCACATCATGTGCAAATTCTTACGCTAATAAAGTTATAGCTAATGGGGAATTTAAGTTTGCATTGTCCAATCAGAAATATTCCAAGTATGTTATGTTTTACAAGAGGTTTGTTGATAATATTTTTTTGTTGTAGAGTGGCACAGAATTAGAGCTTAATGAATTTATAACAGAAATCAATTTGACTATGAGTTTTTTAAGGTTTACTAGCAAGTGGTTGAAAATATGCATGGAGTTCCTTCATGTCTGGTACTAAATGAGAAGGACAACATTGTTATGAAGATATATAGAAAGAACTTGCAGGAAAAATGATTAGTTACATAGACAAAGTATGCACACCCTCTTATTTATAGGAATATTGTCAAGGGACAAATCCTTAGGGCTTCTAGGTTAACTAGTACTAAAGAAGGGTGTAGGCAAGCTCTTCACAAGTTAGAAACAAACTTTTTAAATAGAAGATAGAATTTTAAGGAGTGTAACCCATTGTTAGATGTTGAACACATAGAAAATGAATGGGGAGACCTTTCTTCGTTGATAGGAGATTAAGTTTAAAAGATATAATGTCAGCTAAACCAGACAGAACTAATGGATGTAGAGTAATTATTCCTTTTTCTTCTAAATAATGAGGCCATATGCGAATTGATAAAAAAGAATTGGAATAATCTCACTGCAGATGAGAAGTTGAGGGACTTAGTCAGCAAATCACCCAAATTTGCCTATAAAAAAATAAAGCTTTGAAAAAGCTTTCTTGTTATGAGAAGACTACAACATAGAGAGTAGAGTCTCAGAGGAAGGGGACTTTTGGATGTAGACACTTTAATTTTTGCTCTTATATGGCACATGTTAATAAGTTTGTTCACCCCACTACATCAAGAGTATATAACTTCTTGCATTATGCTGATTGTAGGAGCATTAACATTTTCTGTTTAACTCAGTGCATTGAATGTCCAGCATTTTATGCTGGCAGAACTAACTATACATTGCGTGAAAGGGTTAGGTAACATCTTTATGCCATATATACGAGGGATGAAACCAATGCATTAGCAAGACATGTAGTTAGACAGGATTTGAAACATACGTTCCTCTTTTTAATATTGAAATCTGTGACACAGAGCTTGAGATTAAGTGATTATAAAAGCAGGATGGAGAGGTCAGAAGTTAAATGGATTATTAGGCTACAGTCTGACAAGTTATATGGAGTCAATGATAGTGTTTCATTGAAACCCCTTCTGAGTGATAGACCTCTAATACATTAATGCTTAGTTTATTATTTATACTATCGCCTATAGATTAAGTAAGGTTTTATTTAATTTGTATTAGCGTTGCATCCTTTGTATGCCCTATGCTCTCATAAGAAATTTTCAAGCAGATATTGGGATATTATTTTTATTTGTATGATTTATCATGTGTTATGGCATTTATTGATTTTGTTTGATTTATACACTGTCATATTTTACATGTAGTAATGATAAACTTGATTTTTTATGAGCCGACATATGTTTTTATCTACATATGTTCGATTCTGATTTAAGTATATGTTGATAGCTTTTTATGAATGGAAGCATTTACTTAGTGATGCTGCCATCCAGTGGTGAATGCTTTAAGTGTTTACACTTTTGAAGTCTATATCTGGATCCAAGAAGCTAATTTTGTACGTATAGTCTATTTACATTTATATTATTTGAATCGTGTTTTTCATAATTTTTTATGCTTTTTCATCACATCTGATGCTTTATGATATGTTTTCATTTGGATGTTTTAATTTGAATGCCTTATTCTGAATGTTTTAATAAGCAGTTATGGTTGCTCTCTGCTTAATTATTCAGACCAGCTGAATGGATAGTTTCCGTTTATGTTAGCTTCGTAAGATTATCCAAATTATGGGAGGTGATTTAATCAATGTGTTATCATGTTTTTTAAATAGTCTGAAGAACGACCTATGATAGGACTCAAAAGCACTTACTATTAAACATTTTTAACTAAGCTGTGTTTGTTCTCCTCGATGTTTTTGTTTGGGAATATTTGTTTTATACCAAGAGGAACTTATTTCACTGGGATATTCTTGTGGTTTCTGATATTATTTATTTGGTTTTATCTCAGTGGAGCATGGCTGCGGGTTCTGAAATAGAGCTAGATTTTAATCCAGCTCATTCAAGATCAGTTAATAAGATGGATCATTTTTATTGGCTGATACTAGCTGAAGGTAACCTGCTGCTGACTTGCAATATTAGTAGCAATGCAAATAGTACCATGGCAACACCTTATGATATTGAAGCAATGTTAAAGTTGATTAGAGAATTGGAAACTTGCTTGTTTAAACTTAAAAAATTACAGTGGCAGTTGAAGTACTTAGAGGAGTGTTTACATTTTAAGATTGTTCCTAGAGGACTTTGTCTCCTTAAAATGCCTACCTATGGGGTTGCCTGCGCTACTTGCCAAATGGCAGAAGCTTAATTTAGATACCAGCTTCAATTATATGAAATTGATTTTGGAACACTTTAAACCTGTGTTAGAGAATTTACTTATGGAATCTCAATGCTTACTACAGCAGCTAGCGGATTTGTTTCCATGAGAAAAAAGCCCTGAAATATTTGATGAACTTATCACCAGTATTGTTGCTCTAGATCACAAATTACAAGTGCAAAAGTAAAAGAAAATTGAAAGGGACATTTCTGGCTTTGCTAAAGGACATGTCTTTTCATGCCCTAGAAGAGTGTCAGTAGTGAGATCTGATATCTCTTCTTCAGAGAACACTGAGAATCCATCTTCAGCTACTGTCCATACTAAGAGTTTTGCTATGCCTTCATCACAATCCAAATCCATTCAGCTAATGCTAATGTGGATTTTAGGAGGTGAGCCAGTAAACTCTTGGTTTCAGTAGTTAAACATGGTTTTCCCACACTACAGTTAAGATAAGAGATTGTTCAAGGGAGCTGAGATCCAGCAGCAGAGGAAAGAAGAGGCTGAAAAGATCAAGCAACAGAAGGGATTTGAAGACTATTATAAAGAAAATGCGGAATGCAGCCACTCAACATTGATATGGGACTTATCTAGCTATGAACTAAATGAAGTCGAGACTTCTTTATTGGATTGAGGACTTTCTTTTCTTCCTGCTTACTGAACAGATGTGGATGATTTAATTATTGATATAAAAATGTTTAGTTGGAATGTGATGCTTAAGCTTTTGTTTGCTAATGATAGTAGTTCAGTTTCTAAATTTAGGAAACCTAGCTAACATCTGTGAGAAGAATTTAATGCAGTTATCTCATGGACCCAAACAAGGTAAGATTATTCACAACCTTATCAGAGATGAGCAGATCTCCTTAAGGATTTACAAGGCAACAATGATATTGTCATCAGGCTCACCAATAAAAGTGGTGCCATAGTCATTATGGATAATCTGTTTTATAACAACAAGATGATTGACATGTTAAATGATAATGCAACTTATAGCCGAATGACTATTGGGCAATTAAATGAGTTGATTATAAATATTCATGCTGATTTGCATGATTTATTGCTATGTTGAGACAGTGATATTAATCTTTATAATTACCTTTTGGTAGATAGCCCAGTTGTACCTTAATTTAGGGCCATCCAAAGATACATAAAGATATCTATGATACATTATTTAGGTCCATAGTGTCGGGCGGGGGATGGCTCACTGAGCCAGCCTCCATATATGTAGAAAAACAGTTAAGACTTATAGTTGATGTGACCACCACAATTTAAGAGATACTGAACAGTTTCTCATTAATCTCTGAGATCATGTTTTTTTCAAACAGTTATGCAGCTGATGTTATGTTCATCACTTTAAATGTGACGTCTTTGTTTACTAGGATTCCTAATGATACTGGAATAATGCATCAGACAACTTTTATTCACTGCAAGTAGTTTTACAACTAGTAAGGTATTGCTAATTTGCACATTAATAGAATTAGTTTTGAATAACAATGTATTTGTTTATAATGATACTTACTCTCTACAAAGGAGTGGAGTAGCAATGGACACATCATGTGCAAATTTTTGCTCTAATAAAGTTATGGCTAATGGTGAATTTAAGTTCATATTGTCCAATCAGAAATATTCCAAGTACGTTACGTATTACAAGAGGTTTGTTGACAATATTTTTTTTTGTTGTAGAGTGGCACAGAATTAGAGCTTAATGAATTTATAATAGAAATCAATTCGACTATGAGTGAGTTTTTTAAGTTTTACTAGCAAGTAGTTGAAAACATGCATGGAGTTCCTTGACGTCTGCTACTAAATGAGAAGGATGACATTGTTATGGAGATATATAGAAAAAAACTTGCAGGGAAAATCATTTGTTACATAGACAAAGTATGCACACCCTCATATTTATAGGAATATTGTCAAGGGACAAATCCTTAGGGCTTCTAGGTTAATTAGTACTACAGAGGGCTGTTGGCAAGCTTTTCACAAGTTAGAGACAGACTTTTTAAATAGAGGATAGAAATTTGAGGAGTGTAACCCATTGTTAGATGTGGAACACATAGGAAAGGAAGAGTTAGACCTTTCTTCATTGATAAGAGATTAAGTTTAAAAGATAGACCCTGGGATTCATGAAGCTTGCGCCATGTGCCGGAGTAGCGTCAGCGATCTAGCGCCAAATATGGCCGTTGAGCGATTCAGGCAAGAGCTGTTTCCATGTGCACTACCAGTGTACACCAGAGCTGCACAGCTTCCGGTGCATGTATGCTAATTACCCCATGAGCAGCAGTGTAACATGCAAATTAAGGTATATAGCGATTCATGAAGTGGTGCAGGCATAGCGTAAGCATGTATAAATGTAAACCAAAAAAAAAAAAATGGTTTACATTTTGCCAAACATAAAATCAGAGCCATAAAGTGGACCAAACTTACGTATTATAATGTTAATATATGCCAATGGCTAAATATATAGCCAGTGGCGTAAAACAACATGCACAACATATATAAAATAACATTTAATGTCATGGCCACACCAACGCAAAGTAAAACCACAGTGCATCGGTGCGTAAATGGGATCACAAGGAAAATATATTTAGATGTCATAAAACTGTAATGTAATGCAATTCATGATATCCCCATAAAAGTCACTGGCATGCATGCTACACCACAACCATGGCACAAGGGTTGCTAAGGGTCTGTGACAGTGTTTCTTGCGGTAACTAGGAATTAGCAGTCAATGCCATGCAAACAAGTCAAGTAATACTGAATCGCAAATGCCCCACCGGCATAAGGATGTACCACACGGCATGGCGTTACAACACCGAGGAGTGGCCTGGAGGTAAACATGACATCAAGAGAGGGGCGCGCCACTGTAGCTGTAAGCACATTGGATCATTGCTAATCCATGTTGCGTGTTGCTAAGCAAAGCCACAGGATAGGGGTGTGGAAGTAGCCATAGCTTTGCTTAGCTGAGAGCACACAAGGTAACCAAAAGTTCATGTGAACGTGGATGAAAATGTGCACAAAACCCGGTAAACGGTTGTGCATGGAGCGCACCACAGCTGAAACAGGAAGGATACTCGAAGGAAATGCTGCAGCATGGTAATTGAAGTACAAATGAGTAATTAACACCTAGAAACTCACAGTGGGCCATAGACAGCAGCTAACAAGGCTGCTAGCAGCTACCTGCAGAACAGGAAAGTGGAGGTGCCGTACAGCAAAGAAAAGAGAACTGTCACAGCAGAACAAAGCAAACTTGCAGTAGATCAGCTACATAACACATTTCCCAACACAATCCTGTGTTGTGGAAGCACAAAACAAGAAAGGCAGCAGCAGGATGCATGCCTGACAATGGGAGGTGAATCGAGTTGAAAATAGAAGTAAAGAGCAATAGATGAATCACGGCAGACAAGTGTAAGTCAACACCAAAGGCCCCACAATAGCAGTACCTGCTGTAAAACCAATAATTAAGATACCCTGCAGCTGGAATAGCACAAACACACCCAATTACACCAGCATCATATATTGCACAATAGTATAAGGTGTGAAAGCCCCACACACACACTTGTGTATTCCCAGACACTCTGCACCATTGATGTATACAGACTGGGAACTATTAATATGTATATGTTAGGGGCTGCCATAGCTTTGATTCATCAGCATGTGTTGGAGACTGACGGTGATGTGGAGGATGATACGGACAACAATCTCAGGCACCGGAGGAGGAGATGAGTATTCAGACCCAGGGTAACCTACCAGGGGCTACATGATTTGGAGATAGTAGAGTGTTACAGGGTGGACAGGGACATCATACAGCAACTTGTTGAGCTGCGCCAGCCATGCCTCAGAGCCAGAAGTAACAGAGGGGAACCCATCCCAGTAAACACAAAGGTATGTGTAAGCTTGAGAATACTAGCTACAGGTACCTTCCAAAGGCCAACTGGGGATATCATGGGGATCTCACAGGCATCAGCATCCAGGGTACTCCACCAGTTCCTAAATGCCATGTTACCACATGCCAATGAGCACATATACTTCCCCCGAACGCAGGAGGAGTTGGCCAGCAATATGCGTCTCTTCCACCATGTGGCAGACTACCCGGAGGTACTGGGTGCAATAGACTGCATGCACATACACATCAAGTCACCACCCGGTGAGCAGGGTAGGCACTACATAAACCGCAAGGGATTCCCCTCCATCAACTACCAGGTCATGTGCAATGCCCAGGGCATTATCATGGATGTGTGTGCTGGCAGCCCTGGAAGCTATCATGACTCCCACATCTGGCATGCCTCACAGCTGTTTCAGGTATTTGCCAGGGGGGGACATCCCATATGGCTACCTGGTGAGGGATGCTGGCTATGCACTGGAACCATGGATGATGACTCCCATCAGAAATGCACACATAGCCATGCAAAAATGCCATAATGAGGCACACACAGAAACCAGAATCATCATAGAGTGTGTGTTTGGGATGCTGAAATCATGGTTCAGTTGCTTGGACATATCTGGTGGAGCCTTGCAGTACTCTCCAGGAACGTGTACCCACATCTTCATAGTATGTGCCATGCTACACAAAATGATCCTGCGGAAACAGCTGCAGCAGGGACAGAATGGTGAAGGCCCTCACAGCTCACCACCATTGCCAAGGGACCCACAGGCGCAGGGGGACTCAGACCATGAACACCCTGTGCTAGCCCCAGTAGGCAGACAGAGGCGTGTCCAGTATGCCCATGCCTTGGTAAAGAGGGAACGTATAGCACACACACTGACAGTGTAGGCACTCATGGACTTACACCCTTCTCCACCTGCACACACAGCAATCATGGATGGCACACACACACACGACCACCTGTAAATTGTCATGTATAGGTGGTCTACTGTGTGCATCCTACATAGGTAGCCCTCAACTATTGTACACACAACCGCCATTGGCACAAGGTAAGTCAATACCTGAACAGTAAATTAAGCTGTATGTGCAAGTTCATAGATACATAGGTAGGTACATGCCCAACCGCCAAGGCCACTCATAAGCATAGGCAAAATGTGTCTGCTGTCGCCACCCCATCGATCAACTAACTGTCCCTCTGTGGAGCAGAGCCACTTGCGGGATGCCTTGGGTGTAGCTACTGTTCACCACCTACTCTGCAAGGTTTCCCCGGAGTGTCAGTGGGGGGTTTTGTATAATGTAATCAGGGATGTAGTTCCAAATAATGGGGAGTATCCCTGACAGGAATCTTCACAGATGTGTACAGGTTACACAGTATACCTTAAACACAGCTTGCATATAGGTAGTTCTCCACAGATTAATACACATGTAGAACACACACCCGCTGAAATGTGCGTTAATCACCCTTGCACTACCAGTGCCTGCTCTGAGAGGTAAGATATCACTGCCAGGATTAGAAGATGCAACCATGTACACATTCATCACAATAACATACCACTAAGCTACCTGAGATGTACCAATGACAGTCGTGTATACTGACAGGATAAAACACAAAAGGTAGGAATGTGTTGAAATAGGACAAACCAGCATGTACCCAATTAAAGGTGTATGTTATATATATATATATATATATATATATATATATATATATATATATATACATCATCATGTATATATATATATATATATATATATAGAGAGAGAGAGAGAGAGAGAGATATGTCGATATATATGGGGATATACATATATATGTAGATATATAGATAGGTAAACAACATCTACATAATCATGGAGGTACATATAAATGGGACACCTACCACATACCAACTGCTTTACATACCGATGCGCGTAATCCCAAGGCTTAAGGTCCGAAAGAACACAGTACCGAAACACCAGATGCACGAGGTGTAATCTCATGATGTTACTGGACAGTTATTCAGTGCTTCTGGTGTTGCTGTTCAGGTAGGTTACTGTGTGTATGTGTGTTTCTTAGGGCTGTAGTGTGTGTAAGTGTGTGTTCTGTGTGTGGTGTGTGTTCTTGGGGGACTGTAATATGTGGTTGTGAGTTAGCTTTGTGCGTCTGTTTCTGCGACCTAGGATGTAGAATATTAAAGTAGGGGGTGGTGTGGGTGGCGCAGACACCTACATGGGGGTGGTGTAGGGGGGCTTGGCCACCTGCTCATACGTAGTCTAGGATGGTTTGTTTGGATGTGTTGGGAAGCAGTGTGTCTGTGTGTGCATGTGTGCATGTGTGTGTTCCATGTTCATGTTAACTTTTCGAGTTACTGTCAATGCTGGTAATGTGGGGTATGGGAGTCTGGTCCCGGTACTGTGTGCGTTGGAACACTGTGGTTTCAGGATTCCATAGGTCTCCCATATACAGCAGTTGAAGTGTTCATATATGTGTATAACATAGACCATAGCAATCACACATTCCGCCACTACCAACCTTTATGAACAAAGGATATGGAGAGTATATGCCTATACACTATTACAAAAATGTGCTATGGACATCAGCCAATGATAGTGTTACAACCTGTCCCACTTTGCAAGGGACACTCCCTCTTTGGGCGATTGTGTCCTGACCAAATATATTAAATGTGGCAAATGTCCTGGGATTGCAGGACATAATTATGTCCCATATGTACTGTAATAGTTGCATACAATAGTTATTTCTGTATCTAAAATACCTGGCCAAACATCCTTGCCAGACTTAAACATCTGCAGAAGTATCAGGTACAAACAAACCCTGCATAAGTAGCACTGTTCTGAAATATAATAGCTGTACTCACATGTAGAACTAAATCATCTAGCCATTACACACAGTCCACAGGAGTCATGAAGCTAATATATCTCTGTGTCTGTGTGTCTTCATATAGCTGTTGAAATATATCGCAATAACACATCTAGGCTGTCTCCCTCGAAAGTAAGGCAAACGGACAATGCCCAAAAGGAGTACTCAGTTATACACCACTGTTGCCATGATATCAGCTAATGGAGTAGCTGCACAGCTGATGTGCAGCCAATTAACTACTTTGGAACAACAATTGGTGGACAGGATATCACATGTTACCGATATGTAACTAGAAAAGGATGTGTTATCACACATTCAAACCATCTGTATATACCAGCGGAATGTTACAAAGAACATTGAAACACAAACCGAAAAGGATTGAATCAACAGTTAACGATACCTCGGGTTACTAATAAGGTATGTAGAACAGTCAGTATGTCTGTGTATGTAGTACTATTATGCAGTATTTAAAGTGCACGCAATCCATATAGTGGAAACAGTTATCTTGTAGTGATGTATTGTTGAGCATAGTAATGATTGTAGTATTTGTGTGTACTGCTGTAGGTCACAAGGCAAACACCGCATACACCACAAGGGATACTATATAAGGGCTTTGAACAGAAATACTCCTCACCAGCCGATGTCAGTGGCAGGGCTGGTCCAACAAGTATGTGCTATAACAGGGGATAGCATATGTTGATATATTGTAACTGTAGCCATATGTATGGGTGTATTACAGAGAATAACACGTGGAAGGTTGGGCCACTGTGCAAGTATGATTTGCATTGTGGAATATTGTGCCAATAACTGTGTAATGTACAGCATTGTAGGCAGATATGTATTACAAGCTACATGGCATTACTGTAATGTTAGACAAACATTAGTTATGTCAATTGGCATTTACAATGCACAATAACAGGATACATATGTCTTTTAATGAGTCGACACTTTATCAGCATGATAGCAAAGTAAAATGGAAGAGCTATTTAAATATCCATGCACATAAGACATGTGATATGTGCAAAGGTAGGTACTAGGCTGTCTTACCAAGGGTATCTGTAAGCCTAGCTAGTGTGTGTTGGCTTTTGCCACCCCCATAGGTTGGTTTCCTGTGCCTCTGAATGTCAGAGCCAATAGTTCCCTGTGCCTCTGTCCAGCAGAGCCACTGCAGTGATCCCCGGGGTACATGTCTGTCTCCCATCCACACATCAAGGTTTCCCTTGAAGAGTGCTCATGAGCGGCCCTGCCAGATGTACATTGGAATCATGTTCCAAAGCATAGGGAGTGTCCAGGTCAGGAATCTATCCATCCAGCATGTACTACTCATCTTTGTGGTTAGGTGTATATCCCTAGAGCATGCAGCTCTCAGGGGCTTCTGTTTAGGTGGAGCATATCCAGCAATACAGGGTTGGACATGGGCCTTGTATGTCAAGCAGAGATCACCTGTGAGTATGTGGTATGCAACTGAGTACAGCTGGAGTTTCGTAGGTTGGGCTGCATAGGTCATCTGTTTGAGGTCAGTAATCCTCTTAGTGTGGTACTGGTGTGGTCTTCCAAGCTGTTGCAGTTGTCTTGTAAGGTATATCCCAATTGCGGTATTGTATCCTTTAATGGGTCTAATATGACATGTGTAGAGTCACAATGGCCCCTCTGATCTGGATGCGAACTCATTAGAGATTAGGGGGGCCATGTAGAAGGATATTCTAACCACCTTGTCATTATGGGAATCGAAGGAGAGATTGCTATTTACTGGGGTTCCTGGATCCTGTATTACCTTTTCTGTATGTAGGGGACTAGCACCTATGTGGTAGTCCATGGGTAATTAGTTATATCCAAAGAGGATGACTATGCACTTTTAGGCATTTAGCTTGATGTATTGATATTAACGCCAGGTATCTGTCTCAGTATGACCCTTCTAGAGGGTGTCTGTAACATCTGGGGAAACAATTATGTCCCCTAGTTTGCAGTCGTCTGCAAACCTTTTCAGCCAAAGCCCTCCTGTGCTTGTCTGTACATCAGAGACTTATATACCGAACATGAGGTGTCCTAGGATTGAGCCCTGGGGGACGCCAATTGTAACTGGTATACAGTCAGACCTAGGGTATGCAACTCCCACTGTGTGGGTTCTGTCCATTAGCCACTTTGCAAACCATCACATGATGTAGGGGTTAATGTTCAGGTGAATGGGTATGTTGATAATACCAGAAGGAGGAATGGAGTTGAAAGCCTATGAGAGATCTAGGTAGGCTGTGTGGACCTCCTTACCCTCATCTAATGCCTTGGTAACTGTCTCTATGAAGTCCACCAGGTTTAGGAGGCATGGTACGGCCTTAACAATGCCAAACAGGGAGGGGTCAAAGGTTGGGAGGTACCCAATGTCTCTGTGACAGTGATCCATGATGTGCACCATAGCCTTGCAGACCAGGCTAGTCAGGCCTATAGGGAAATAGGTCCCATGGTCCATTGTGGCACCACCTTTGTGGAGTGGGATAACTGTTGCTGTGCGCCATTCAGGGGGCACTATGCCCAATGTGAGGCTATTATTAAACATGGTGCATAGGTGGGGAGACAGTACGATCTGAAGTTCGTGTAAAACGCAGCCTGGGATGTTGTCCGGTCCCATGGCTGCTGTGATATTGCCTTTAGAGTGTGCAGCTTTGAGAGGGATCTGCCAGGATGTTGCCAATATCAATTGTTTCTGTAATGTTCATGCCTTTGTGATGTAACTCAGAGCAGATCTGGTTGTTGACATTGAGATATGTGATATAGCTATAGAATGCTTTGTGGTTGTTGTTGGTATTAGTTGAATTATAGTTTTCATAGCTAGCTTTGGAGGATCTTATAAGGGATCTCACCTTCTTACTGAGGCTGGCCAGGGATCTTCTCCATGCATGGTATTGTACTCTCATTTGCAACAGTGTCTTCCTCCTGTAGTACAATATGTTTATGGCAGGGGACCACCAGATTGGTTTAGTTAATTAGGAGTATAGTGTCCTGGTTCTGTTTGGGATAGCACAAGCCATGCACTCCTGTAAGTGCTTATAGAGTGCATTTGTGTAGGATTCAGCAGTTGTAACAGTACTGTCCATCTGCATGGGTGTCATGATGTCCACCCCATCTGTCTTAAGAAGCATGTAGTTGGCCTTGTAGACATAGTATACTTTGGTTCCCTTAATGGGGGGTAGGTGCGGGATGTGGATATCAACGGTGTTCAGCACATGGACTGATTGGACCAACGAGGAGTTGGCTTCACATGTGGAGCACCAGTCACTCATTTTGGTAATGACTAGGTCTAGGATATTGTTGCCCTTGGTGGGTATGCGGATATGTTGAGTCAGGGCATTGGTGTTTATGAATTACAGAAACCGTTGAGATAATGTGTTGGTGCACGAGTAGTTTTTTCAGTTAATGTTGGGGTAAATTCAGTGAGATTTATGTGATGAGTGTGGTGTTGTGCGACTGTGTACCTTCTCCACATGGCAGTCAGGGTCAGGCTTGGTTGGAGAGACCTTTACCTCCAGTTTGGCTAGATGAGTGCATCTCTCACAGGTTGTAGTGTTGGGTGGTAGGCAGAGAGGCTTGTCTGTGTATATGAGGCAATGTGTACATTGCCTCAAGATGTCCAGATTAATCAGATAGACAGGTGAGAACACTGGCAGTTAACTCTTGGACATGCCTGAATATAGAACTACATTCACCTAGATAAGTGAGGAAAGTGAGTACAAGAGCTACATTACTCTACGCAAGTGAGAAAAGTATGTACAAAACCTGTTCACCCTTACCTGTAGGTAATGAGGAAGATTGAGTGCTATTGTAATTATTAGCGTACGTAGTGTTTACAAGTCCTGAACAAGTGCTTAGCATGAATAAGAAATCCAGATAGGGTCTTGTATAATATAAACACACGGCCCCCTCCCCCCAACAGGTATACAAGCATATATCCATGTACACCACAGGGCCCCTGTACCCACAACTATGCAGGTACAAGCTGCACTCAGTCTGAATGGGCCCTGCCCACATCACAGGTTGTATCATACACATATGGCAAAACAAGATGCTCTCCACGTACACATAATTTAAAATGTAGCTCCATGTCAGGTTGTGTACACACTGAATGGTGCACACCAACAGGTGTCACAACCCACAAAGTGGTAGACAGCACTTATAATGGGAAATACTTTACTACTACCCTGCTGTGTCTGGTCTGGAAGGCCATGAACCTTGATCACTTAAGTGATGTCAGCAGTACAGATGTAGATGACAGTATGGTTGATGTCACACTGCATATCATAACCTTGCCAGGTCATAGGACATCATCACCCATACTGTGTACCACCTACACTCGGTATACTAGATGTACATTCCTATGTCACAGGAGTGTTTTGCAACAGGACTGCTGGCAGAACCAACACTACAAAAGGTGTCTGAATAATACGTGATCATCACACCAGTGGCAGCTACAGTATGTCAGGGTTAATGAATTTTATTCCCTCTCATTGTAGTCCATACCTCACAGACAAACAGAAGGCATCTGCCTATTGAAGTATGTGAATGACTATGACCTAGGAGCAATAGCTGACTCGCATTGTCACCCCTATGTTAATAACCCCATACCCATGAACTACCATCTAGGCAGTGGTCAACATAATGGACACTTGTGTGTGAGGGATGCAGCTGGGCAGTTGTCTTTCCTGTGATGGCTACATCACCACACCAGTCAGGTAGTTATATGTGGCAACCCTAATAATGATAGGGTGCCATTTATGAATATAGAGATCATTGTCCAGCCATACAGAACACTCAAATGACCCATATCAGATCACATATTTCCTTTAAGGGGTATTGGCCATGTGCAGATGGCCTACACCAGCCTTCCCATTCCCCATCTCCCCTATGTAGCCTGATGCATACCCTGAATAAATCCATGTCCAACCCAGTGATGTTGGACATGCTACACGTACTCATCCTGATCTCGAACACATACTTCATGGACATCCACCTACCACATGCTGGACAGATCCTTGTCCCATACACTTGACATAGACCTGCCATACTATGCATTCCTGTCCATCAAAGCTGCACATCGCTTACCTCTCAGACATGGTGTGATGACCGCATGGTAACGCATGGTATATGTATCATTAACCCTGTGGATCAGTAATGTGGCACTGCTCCACCTGGCCCCACAGACCCACCTGTCGGCTACTACCAGGTAACCTTTCATCCTAGATTCATACTTGGCCCATGGCATATAGCCCACTAGTTGACTTTGACTGTACATGCTATAGTTGATATCCATCCCTGCAAATACCATCTGGCTAGCCAGTGTCTCATGTGTATCACATGTGCAACACAGGTGATACATGGCAGGATGTTGAATCACTATACAGTGCCATGTAGATGTATATGTCAGAATACATACATGTAAAACCTCATGTGAGTATGTCTGCAGGGTCACAGGTCATGTCTGTTAAGGCAGTGTAAGTCCTTATATGTGACATATACACTGCATCAAGGTCGACTGTATTAATGTGGACACATCCAGCCATGTGCTAATAGGTAGAAACACCAGTACAGACAAACAGACATGCCCACATCAAGACAGCAACCGCATTGAGTATGAGCAATGTAATCAGGTGACACACATACATATATGGTGATAATATCCACTCTACATTGAGTGTCACGTGTGTGACACAAACATGTCAGTGTCATGTAGGTTTGCAAATATAACTATTTAAACTGAATTAATGTGATACACATGTATGTTCAGCTGTAGCTCTGTATGTCTCTGTGAGTTACTGTGACCTGTCTCCATCATTATGTCTTCCAGGTATGCCGTGTGCAAGGCTTCCCCCTTTTACACGCTTGGAGGATGAGGCCCTGTACTATTCAGCATGTGGCAGATGATGCTTATGGCTAAGTCTCCAAGCCCATCCCTGGTGTACATTGCCTGTCCCACACACACAATCTCTGGTGGATGTGAAGGTGTACACCTGCACAGCAGCAGCATGTGTATTGTAACAGATGGAAATGGTCAGGTGATGGCCAATGCACCTATTGCAGTCTTTCTCTAGCTGATTGCATGTTGTACAGCTGTGATGGTGTTCCCATAGCCATCCACATGATAAACACAGTACAATATATAGGGAAACATGTTATTATCTGGCCATGACAGTCACTGTGAGTGGTACCTGGATGTGGTGTTCTGACACAGCATCGCCGATGATATCTGGATGTACCTCAATCATTTTCCACAGTGGGAAATAGCCTAATGACAGGAGGGTGATGTGCCACACAACTGCAGCATGTAAGTGTAGCTATGCTGCATTGAGACTACTGCCTGTTTAACATGTGTGTGGTAATGGCTATTCTGCATGTTAAAATACAGACATGACAGTACTCTGTTCATGAGGGAACCCCATCTGTAGGGCCATCTGTGAACAGGTCAGTGTGTGGAACCATTTGTTTCCTGTGTTACATACTGAACACACTTCTGTGCACAGCAGAAGCATGGTGTGGGGATTGCAGACAGTACATGATGATAGGGATGTGTTACTGCTGTTGTTTCCCTGACTGGACATGTGTCACATGAGACAGTGGTATGACTGACACTGTGTGGGATTCCCAGTGACAAGTCAATGATGGGCAACTGTTCATAGCTGCGGTCACACATCTACTACACATTGTACAGTTGCCATGCAGTATATATATGCATGTGTTGTACTCCCTCTGCAAATGTATACCATATGTTGTGTTGGGTTGCTGGTGATATCTATGCATACTGTCGTCGGTAATCCTGCATGCTATTGTCTATCACTAAACCATATGTGGGTTTAAAATGCAACACCACAGGCTGAATGGGTTGGTAGGTCCCGGCAGATCCTCCTGTCCCACTTCAGCTGACCATGGCACCTGGCACTAGTACATCTGGGACCCAGCCATTATTATCAACCTCTGTTGGCTCTGCACCACCTTCTGGTGGTACCACCACTGAGGATGGAGCATGTCCCCCTTGGGACCAGGACCAGACAGGTACATATCTGCTGTCGTGCGGTCCCAGACATGTTGTGTAGGTGGCTCCCTAAGGGGTTATGAAGCCAGATACACCAGTTCAAGGGCAGAGTGTCACATTTACAGGGTGAATCTGCCCCTCCTGGACAGCCCCCAGCACTGCCTCCTTTGCAGCTGTGTAGGTGCAGTGGCAGTTGCCCATGGCTGGAGACCTCTGTCCCACTGTTCCCATGGGCTTTTGAATGCAGAAGACCCATCCCCATCCAGGGTGTATCCCCCCCACATGTGTCATATACCAACCCTGTATGCTGTCATTTCTGTGCTCCTACCTATCCTCCATGGCCATACCTACACTCCTTCCTCAACATCTGACCGTCACCTATGGACATATAAGACCATTTGGCTCCTAGGACACTATCTGCCCTTTACATAGCTGTCCATTACACACATGTGCCTACTGGACACATGAAACCCTTGTAATATGCATCATAACATACTACAGTTATCCTCACCACTGTCCCTCAGGCGCACGGTCCTGGTATGCACATCACTCCTACATGGTCCAGGTACACATGAGGAGGATGACCCCATTGTACACAAATCACTACCGGTCCCTCTATGGTTACCCCATTTACCTTTATCATGATGATGATGTTGCAAATTGCAGGAGTACTGTTCACAGATAATGATTGGACAGGTACTGTTGTGTTAATGTACATTATATGCACAGAGTGATGTATACGGCCAAAGTACAGCTATTTGCGTATATGACTGACACATGTCTGTCTGTCTGAGGGAGTCTTGTGATCACATAGAGCAAAACCACTACATAATACAGGCTTCGCTGGTGTTTCCCATTTCATTAGTTTGTAATGCTTTGTTCCCACATGGTATGTCCCCGATACATCTCTATATATGTATGTACCTATATGCTGGACATAAACACTCACATGTACATCTACATGATGGGATACATTCCTGTACTGTTTAATGACTGCACTGTATGATATCCTCTGGTTACAGCCTCTTACGCTCGATTAGCCTCTACATTGCTTAACCAATGCAATACTCGCATACTGGTAGCCAAACACGCTTACACCCACTCGATCCCGCACTTGTTAATGCACCGGCATTGGTGCTTGCATCTGTCACTCACACCCCTGGGTGTGAGCGAGGACCACAATATTACCTTGTGATGCCTATTACATCATACTACATGACTCCAGTATCGGGATTGTCCACCCATTAGGTGACGGCATCGCGTTCGACTGTACGGAATCAGTGGCCTGTCCAGTGACACAATCATATTTGTGTGTACCTCATACAATGTGCTCCCACCTTGTGATGCCTATTACATCGGAATACATGAATACAGTATCGGAAATGGCTGCCTATTAGGTGACAGCATGGCGTTCGACTGTACGGAATCAGCGGCCTGTCCGCAGAATCATTCATATTCATGTGTTCCTCTTAGGCATACCTTGTGATGCCTATCACATCAGACTACATGATTACAGTCATAGCCGGCCTTAGGCATAGGCCAACTAAGCGGCCGCCTAGGGCACCGCTTTATTGGGTGCACTTTACCAGTATTTGTTTGGTGTAGGTAGACCAGAATGGGGGCACTGGGTGGTGTGGTGGGTGGTGCCATTGTGCCCTCTGCCTAGGGCACCCAGTTGACCTAAGGACACTCCTGACTACAGTATCAGGAATGCCTGCCCATTAGGCGACTGCATGGCATTCAACTGTTCGGAATCAGTGGCCTGTCCGGTGAATCATTCATAATTGTGTGTTCCTCTTACAATCTGCTCCCACCTTGTAATGCCTATCACATCGGACTACATGACTACAGTATCGGGAATGGCTGACCATTAGGCGATGGCATGGCATTCAACTGTATGGAATCAGTGGCCTGTCCAGTGAATTAATCATATTTGTGTGTTCTGCATATACTCTGCTCCCATCTGGCTGATACATGGGAACCGAGACCCTGCATTACAAATGAGTAGTTGGGTTGTGGTGGCCACATCCGACGGACAGGTCATGCTACTGCATACCTATTATAGGTTTGCCACCTTCTCAATTTGCCAAGGTAGGACTTTAGGGTTACCACCTGTTCCACTTTGCGAGGGATAGTGCGAAAATAATCAAGACATACCACATGTCCAAATTACAGGACATTATTATATTCTACATTTCATTAATAATTGCATACAACAGTTATTTTATATATGACACTTATATATGTTATGTGAAGTAGCATAAGCAATTCAAATGCAACTAGAGTAAGCTTTTATTTGTACAAATAAGTGTAATCCTGTACTATGCACTTCTGTAGGTATGTTTAGTCCTGGAATGTCTGACATTTCTACAGAACATGTCCCACTCTAGCCATTTGTCAAGGTGGCAACCCTATAGGACCTGTATGTGGAGATGTCAGACTTTGCAGGGCAACACACCCACAGGCAGTAGAAAGGGGTGTACTTCACTGTTTTGCCTAAATAAAAGGTTGCTCTTGTAGCATTATAGTTGCTTATACTGTTACCTATAACATTTAGGTGTTTCAGAAGAACAGAATTGTTTTATGCTACTACTACAGACAATATAGGTAGTCTTTGCCCTAAATCACAGGACATCTGCCTTAAATACAGTTATTATGCAGGACACAACTGCCCACAGGGGAGTGTCCCACGCAAAGGTGGACAGGTGGTAACCCCAAACCTATTATTCTATCAACTTTCTAAGGTAGTCAATGGAACATGCACTTTCTCTCACTATCAGACCTCTCATATGAATGGGGAAGAATAAACACTGAATCAGGGACACTGCATAATGACCTCAGGGACACATTTAGAAGGTTGGTGCTTTTAACCTAACAAATTGATGGACACAGAGCACATCTGTATTCATACACATTGTCTGAGGTGCATGCAGTTTATGACTCTTACATGTTGTCATTATTCATTATGTGTATTCCGCCAGCTTTCCTCCTAATATCACTAGTTCTAGGATGGTTTAGTTGGGACTGTGTTAAGATTCTGATTCGTAATCACGAACGTCCCTGGTAATTGGGGACAGTTCAATGATATGGTCCCTATTTATTCCCCCAATGGTTTACAGACTGTCCAGTAGATGTGCTCTTACAGTTTGGGAGGTATGGGCATCTGCTATACCCACATTGGAATATTACTTACACCCATGGGTCAATCCTAATACATGTCTGCCAGCCAACACCTGCACGCCTAGCCCCATAATCGCATACCCATAGTTCCCCCACCTGCCATTACTCTACAGCACTCATCCTTACTGTGGGTGCAGGTGGACGTAGGTGGGATATGAACACATCTCTAAACACTGCCCACTCTCCCCATGTCAGGACACATGTCGTACGTTGTGTCATCCCATGTGTTACCAGGCTTGCACAACCTACTGTTCCATGTACAGCTACATCCTGGTCATAATTGTGTTGCCCCATTGGTTGGAAGTACCAAATTTTTGGTGTCCCGCAAGGGACATTGCTGTCCATGTTTAAAGTGTAGACCTTGGAGATCTCTCCCACTGGTAGTTTCCTGCCAGTGGTCTGGGAAGCAGTGTTGTATTTTCCTTTATTGCATCTGTATGTCTCACCAGCCTAGATTGCGGGGGGGGGGTAAGTAGACGTTTGTTGAGTGGACCTCCCACCAACATATGCCTGTTCTAAACATGTTACCCGTAACTGCTGTAACATAACCTAGGTATATACATGTGTATATTTACTGTAAAATATATATATATATATATATATATATATATATATACATATATATATTTAGATTAATATATACAGACATATCTGCATATGTATTCATACAAGTATATTCATATCTTGCTGTTTTATTTATATATATCTATATATATATATATGTGTGTGTGTGTGTGTGTGTGTGTGTGTATATATATATATATATATATATATATATATATATATATATATATATATATATATATATATGTATATCAGTGTGTCAATACATTCCCCGCTCATATGCACTTACACATGCGTAATGGTGTTTATAAGCTTCACCAGCATACTAGTGCCTTATTCATTATAACGCAGACACACTTCAGTTATCTTGTAATCGGTATGTAGTACGTTATACAGCGGACAGATGTCGCCATATGTTCATGTACGGATTACCGATGGTAATTGGAATGTGATAGTGTGATTCGACCCGTCCCTCTTCTGCACAGCCTATTATTCCATGTACTGTCGATGTTTGTATGGGCACATTCCTGTTATTTATGTCAACAAATGGAATGCATGTGTTACAGAATTTCTATTTCAACATATATTGTTGTCTGCATGTGAGTATGCATATATACCTATTACAACCTAGCTGACCTATACAGGGCGGTCCATTAGAACCAGCCCATCCAACCCTGACACGCCTGGATCCATAATTGCATACCCATAGCTCCTCCAACCAACCTGTGTTAAATTTACGTGTGTAACATCCATTATCCACTTGTTATTGCAGCCATGACACACCTTTACACATTTCCCTCTCCAGAGCTTTTGGGGCCCTACACACATTCTGTCCCGCCTCGTGTATTCACAGGGTCTCCCGCCATGTATATTTGCATATATATATCTTGGGGTTATGGATATATATGGCCATTAACATGTTACTTCCACTGGTAAAACTCTGCCTGTGGTGTGAGTAGAGGCAGCTTTTATGACATACACTGAATATATATAATACCAACATTGCTCTTGATATATTCCTTGTGTATGCTTTACTGTTACAACGTCCAGTCTTTATATATATATATATATATATATATATATATATATATATTTCTCATGTATGTAGATATATATCTATACACACATATATGTGTGTGTGTGTGTGTGTATATATATATATATATATATATATATATATATATATATATGTGTGTGTGTGTGTGTGTGTATATATATTACATCTGTACATACAAAAATACATTTCCTATGCTGGGAGCTGCTTACACCCACGCAGGCACACTCACCTATGCTTACTGTGCGTTACATATGTTTACTGTCACTTATTTGTGCTTATTTGTGTCTTATACATTATGACAATACCACTTTGATTGAAAGGATCTGGTTAATAGTCCCATGCGATACACACGTTCACCTTTACATGTTTAGATGTCGGCTTTACAGCAGAGCAACATTCATTACACAAGGAAATGATATGTGCCATTGTCGACCTTGAACCATGAATGCTTTTTCGTTAGGCAGATGCTCTAACAACTACACTATTGTTTTTCTGCCTCATTTATATGTATACCCATGGTGCATAGTTACCCGAACACATGCCTCATCACTTCACTTACACAGCAGGCATCCATTTACCTGTTGGGAAAAATGCACTACTACACATGCACCATTCCCTATTTCCTACTGCTCTGGACTTGTGCCGCATGTTGACTCACTCCAAGGATATTCAGACCTCTACAGCCTATAGTCCTGGCACATATGTGTGTTCTATTGTTAGGGTGTTCATATGGTTTTCCGGGTTTAGGCTTGTCCGACTGGGGACCGGGACTGCCTTGTACCTAGTTGAAAGTCAGACTTAGCAAGGGGTGGTTGGGGATGTAGAGGTGTGCTCACCTATGGCCATCCTGATATATAACAGCACTAACTATTATGGGGGTTTCCTATATTGTGACCATGTTCATTCTTCATATCTACATATATATATATATATATATATATATATATATATATATATATATATATATGTATATGTGTGTGTGTGTGTGTGTGTGTGTGTGTGTGTGTGTATATATCGGTCTGTATATACACACGCATATATACCTACATGCTCATTTACATTTCCCATACCATTGAATCGCCGCCATCTGCCATCGCGCATACATGCTTGCATACCCACTTACGTCTCGGGTTGCCACCTTTTCATATGGCTAAAGCGGGGCATTTTTGGGACATACATCAGACTTTACAGGCCGCCACATACCCACAGTCAGTACAAAGGTTAGAACTTTACTTATTTGCCTAAATGAATGCTTATTCTTGTAGCTGTGTCTTTGCTTCATCTGTTTCTTGTAAATTTGAGTATTTTACATAAATAACTGTTTTATGCAACTGTTACATGAAATATGGGACATATTTCCTACGATCACAGGACATTTGCCATTGTATTATATTTGGTCTGGACACAACTGCCCAAAAAGGGACTGTCCCTCACAAGGTGGGGCAGGTGGTAACCCTATTTACATTTGCTTTACAGCACCTTAAGCACTCTATATCCGACTGCCACTATGCGAATGTGTAAGGTATATATTCCCGATAATACACATGGGGAGATATGCATCACGGTCAGGTGTTTAATCCCTTGCAAGGTGGGGCAGGTGGTAACCCTACTTACATCTGCTTTACAGTGCCTTAAGCACCCTATATCCGACTGCCACTATGTGAATGTGTAAGGTATATATTCCCGATAATGCATGTGGGGAGACATGCATCACGGTCAGGTGTTTAATCCCTCACAAGGTGGGGCAGATGGTAACCCTACTTAAGTCTGCTTTAAAGAGCCTTAAGCACCCTATATCTGACTGTCACTATGCGAATGTGTAAGGTATATATTCCCGATAATGCACGTGGGGAGACGTGCATCACAGTCAGGTGTTTAATCTCCGGTCGTAGGTTCTGCAGGACTGGCTGGAGGCTGAGCAGTCTTGTGGACAACTACTGCTAATACAACTTGTGTCCAGATGTATACAGGACTGGACATCGTGTCGTGACACCAAGTCTAATGTTTAGAACAGATACATATCCCATGAGGGATATCCAAAAATTGTGGGGACTGATGACCATCTTTCAATCCTGAGAATGCCTAGGGTGAGACTGCCTACTAGATATGGGTAGGTGTCACTATGTGCAGATATGGCCGTGCCTATCTAGCAGCCTGAATATGGCTGGTTTTGGTGGATGTTCAGGAAGGGGGGGGTGGTGTGCTGTGAAGGGGATGATGGGTATTCAATTATGTATCCAGGTGTGTTGGGGTTGGATGGCTCAGTTCAGGCCAGACCATTATGTGGATATGTGCCGGTAACGTTTCTGTACATGCGCATTGCACATTTTAATGTTCACATATTTGTGGGATTGTATTGTGGATGTGTATATTTGTTCTTTGGTTATCTTCCTGTTTCACCCACCGCTCCCTCGCAGACCTCCAGTTCACCAATTGTGCATCCAACCCAGTCTCCCCTTGGCAAATTATTACATTACCCGTCACCTCCCACCCCCATATTCCACAAATAACATTCATCCCTTCTCTAGTTGATGGCCCATGGCACAGGCAACAGAACACATTGCATACACTACATATCTCTGGGACCAATATGGTTGCGAGGTCTACACTAACATTTCAGATCATCCACATGCTGTACTTCATGCACATAGGTACTCACAAATACTTATCTTTCATGACATGGTAGGTAGATCCTGGTAGTACCCGTTTATCTATGGGCCGTCCTGACAAGGATGACTTGGACCGCAAATGGGCAGATATTGGGTGAATGCTCTGACCACTGGTAGGGTTTCCACCTTTTCATATGACCTGGATGGGACATTTTCGTGGCACACATCTGAGTTTACAAGCCAACACATACCCATGGTCATTACAAAGGATAGTACTTTAGTTTCATGCCTACATATAAGCTTTTATTGTTGTAGCGGTGTAGTTGCTTATTCTGTTTCATTTACTTGCTTATTCTGTTTCTTGTAACATATAGGTATTTTATATACGGACATACGTACTGTATGGAACTATTGCATAACATACGGGACATAATTATGTCCTACTATCAAAGGACATTTCACATTTATTATGATTTTGGTATGGACACACCTGCCTAGAGGGGGACTGTCCCTCACAATGTAGGAAAGGTGGTAATGCAAACCATTGGGCTAGACTTGGCAATTGGTGGCACGCTAACACGATGCATTTCACTTGCACTTGGTATACCTAGCAACACTACAATGGAATACGGGCATGTGGTTTTAAATATCTTTGTTCGAGGGACGGGGACTCAATATTCAGCTATGTGCCTTTGTGTTTACTTCTTATTGTGGTGTTCGCAATGATGTCTTGCATGCTTTGCATGCATTTCAGTATCCACGGACACTGACAGGAGTGATTACTATTAGAGGCAGGCTGCACTAGTCAGCATTTTAGGTTGCGCGTATGCAGCCGACATGTTCATGCCTCCGGGCAGCACTTGGACACACTCCCTGCACTCGTACATGTTTCCTTTGCACGTGGCCATTATGGCAGTGTGCCTTCATTAATATGCATGTGGTGCTGTTGCGCCATCTCTTCACTGCACTGTCGGTGCAAGGCTAACGCCATCCTTGCGCCGAGCTTCATGAATCCTGGGGAGAATGTATTAACAGTGCATACTTTATATGCTCTATGTTCTCATAAGCAATTTTCAAGCAGATATTGTAATATTATTACTTTTATTTGCATTTGTATGATTTATCATGTGCTATGGCATTTACTGATTTTGTTTCATTCATACACTGTCATATTTTATATATTTTACATTTAGTAATGATAAAATTGATTTTTTAGGAGTCGACATATGTTTTTATCTACGTATGTTCGATTCTAATTTAAGTATATGTTGATAGCTTTTGATAAATGGAAGAATTTACTTAGTGATGTTGCCATCCAGTGGTGAATGCTTTAAGTGTTTACACTTTTGATGTCTCTAGCTGGAACCAGGAAGCTAATTTTGTACGTAGAGTCTATTTACATTTATATTATTTGAATCGTGAGTTTCATGTTTTTTGTGCTTTTTCATCTCATCTGATGCTTTATGATATGTTTTCATTTGGATGTTTTAATCTGAATTTTTTAATAAGCAGTTATGGTTGCTCTCTGCTTAATTATTCAGACCAGCTGAATGGGCAGTTTCTATTTATGTGTTAGTTACGTAAGTTTATCCAAATGATAGGAGGTTGTTTAATCAATGTGCTATCATGCATTTTTAAATAGTCTGAAGAGTGTGTGTGATAGGACATGAAAGCACTTACTGTTAAATGTTTTTTTAACTCAGCTGTGTTTGTTCTCCTCGATATTTTTTGTTTGGATATACTATGAAAACTATAAGACAGTTTGTGTAGGAAATATAAGAAGGTGAGTCACTTCTAGTACTGGAGATAGGAAGAGTAGAAGACTAAGAAAGATCAGAAGACAAAAATAATGTTATAGTAGAAAAGTTTACTGAAAAACATGATGCAGGGCATGAACGTGATGAATAATATACATACAGAAGAAGTGGTAACAAATGACATCAGAATTCAAGATAAGGCATTTCAACAAGAAAAGCAAAATAAGTGTACCCTATTATAAAATGAAGAAGAGGAAGATATGGATACAGAGTAAGATAAAGAAACACCTGATAAAATTCAGTTGGATGGAGTCTTAAGATAAGGAAGAGAAAATTAAAAACTATGAATAAAAAATTAGAAAATTATGGTATAGGAGTTTTAGCTTTAAATGTGAATAGTACTAAAATTGAAATAAAACGTCTACCAGTGGTTGAGTGGTGTAAAAATTAAATATGGATGAGATATTTTTGCTGAGTTCTTAATGTAGTTCACAAGAAAAAAGAAAGACAATTAAAGCTGATAAGGCTGGGAAATTATTGGGTCAGTTGAAAATAACACGTTTCAGGAAACGGCATTTTTTATGAAAAATGAGGAAGAAAACATAATGTATGTTATAATAATAATAGTTTAATGAAGTGTAGCAATGTGCAACTTGAAAATATGACAGACATGCATAAAACTTATAGCAATTTTTGCATATACTAATATCACAGAGAGAAAATTCTATGTGAAATTTTATATGTACTAGTGAATATATTCTCAGCTAAAGCATCTTCTGTGTGGAGAATGGGCATACCTTTGTTGAAGGCTGTGCATCAGGGCTGGCAACTCGGCACGTAAAAATCTACTGTCAATCATTAGCGGACCGGAGTTCCGCTGTGGCGACTCCTAACCGGGAAAAGCCGAAAGACACAACAACTAGTGAATATATCAAAAGTGGTAGTGGGGCATTTAATTGTAACTTAAGAAAAGACAAAGGAAAAAGTAACAGAATGTGAAGCTGTTAAGAGACGTGATATGTTATAGCGAGTTAAAGGTAGGACTTAGAGAATAGACATATAAAGGGGTATATAACATATGATAAAGTGATGAAGGAAATAAAAGGACTTGTGGAGAAGGCTGATTTCTCAGCTCATAAAGCAGTTTAGGCAAGGATAGGAGAAGCTAGTACAATTATAAAAGATGGAAATATATGAAAGCGTTAACAGGACACTTCAGAAATGAAGAAGAAATGAAAAGGGAAAAAGAAATGTGAAAAGATTATCTGTCTGTGAGAACATTCCATAAGAACTGTACATTGTATAGGAACAGAAATATAAACAATATATTATTTGACTTGTTCTCTGCCTGACTACTGCTGATCTCTGCCTGCATGTGATTTTGGATTAAATGTATTCATTTAAGGTTTGGATACTTCTATTTTTATTTTGTTTTGTTTGAATCTTTTTGGAGTTTTAAGAGCTCTTGGCTAGGGTCAGTTAGAAAAGTTAGAAAATAATTATTTTGCAGACAGTAAATAACAGCCAGCTAATTAGTGGGAGGAGATGATAAATAGCATTCCTCATTTAACTAGAAATATTTAGTAGCATTTTATTTAGCTGTAATGCTTGTTTGACTCGCTGTTCTTTGACTGACTATTTATGATCTCTGTCTGCATTTCATTTTTCCCACTCACTTGCCCTACAGATGGTGTGATTTTAAACTTGATGGCTTTTGAGTTGCCCATCCCACCTATAAATCTGATTTTGGACACTCCTCCCAGTCCCATCTCATTATCTCATTCTCCTGAGCACTGAGAGATCAACTGGTAAGGCCCCCCCTCCGTCCCTTAAACTTAAATTATCTTGTTTCCTTCCTTTCCATCTACTAAGAAAACAATGCATCTTATTCTGCTGCTTTTACTGTATTTGTGTATCTTCCTACTTGCATGTTCTTAAAGTGTTCAGTTGCATTTTATCTGCTGTATTTATTAGTGCATGTTAGCAGCCTGATTATTCTAAGTCTCTTAGCTTTGATTTAAGCACTTGGGCTTCAAACTAGTTATCTTACATAGCTTCATAGGTTCATAGGTGTGTACTAGGCCAATGGCCCTGGAGCCTAGCCCATAGAATAGCCCTGGCATCATGCCGCTGTTAGTTCCCAGTGCCTCTATCAAATAGAACTACTGGAGTGATCCCCAGGGTGAACTTTCTATTTCTCATCCAGTCATCAAGATTTCTCTTGAAAAGGGCCAGTGAGGTGCTCTGATTGACATGTATGGGAAGTCTATTCCAGAGCATGGGCAGTCTCTGGGTTATGAATCTGTCCCTCCAGCATGTTCTGTTGATTGTGGTAATGAGGTTGAGGTCCCTGGAGTGTGTGGTGCGGAGAGATTGGATTTCTTTAGGTGTAACATTTCTAACAGGGCTGGGTCAGACATGGGTTTGTAAGTCAAGCAGAGATCGCCTCTTAATAGACGGTATGAGACAGAGAAAAGCTGGAGTTTTTTTGAGTCTGTCCATGTAGGGCATGTGTATAAGGCCTAGGATCCTCTTTGTGAAGTACTTTTGCGGCCTTTCCAGCTGTTGCAAGTGTTTAGTGAGGTACATGCCAAATGGGACATTATACTTGATGACCGGTCTAATGAAGGAAGAGTAGAGAGAGACCTCTTTCTTCCTGGATGCAAAACCCTTGGTAATGAGATGTGCCACATAGAAGGACTTTCTGACCACAGTGGCAATGTGGTGGTCGAAGGGAGGTTGCTGTTAACCTTTGTCCCCAGATCTCTTATAACGCCTTCAGTGTTCAGTGGTCTACCATCAATATGGTAATTAGTGGGAACTAGGTTTTTCCCAAAGGGAATGGTGATGCATTTTTTGTCATTAAGCTTAAGGCTATGGTTTTGACACCAGTCGTTGGTCTTAGTGAGGCCTTTCTGTGGGATGTCTGCATCACTTGGGGAGTTAATAATGTCTCCCAGCTTGCATTTATCTGTGAACTTGGTCAGCCAGATTCCCTCTGTGTTGGCCTGAACTTTTGAGATGTAGATGCCAAACAGGAGAGGACCCAGGACCAATCCCTGTGGGACTCCACTTGTCACTGGTCAGCTGTCTGACTTGATGTCTGCTACTTTCACACTGTGGGTTCTACCTGTGAGCCAATTTGCAACCCACCTAGTGATATAGGGGTTGATGCCTAGTTTGGTGATTCTATCAATAATTCTTGAGTGAGGAATGGTATCAAAGGCCTTGGCCATATTGAGGTAGGCTGTATGAACTGCCTTGCCCTCATCTACAGCTCTGGTGACTGACTCAAAGAAGTCAACCAGGTTGACCAGACATGATCTACCCTTCACAAAACCAAATTGCGTGGGATCCAGAGTTTCTAGATTCCCTATATCCTTGTTAATTAGGTCCATGATGATGCACTCCATAGCATTTCATATCAGACTTGTCAGGCTAATGGGTCAATAATTTCCAGGGTCTATATTCACTCCCTCTTTATGGAGAGGGATGACTGTAGCAGTGTGCCATTCTGTAGGGACAAAGCCTGAGGTGAGGCTGTGACTGAACAGGGCACACAGGTGTGGGGCCAGTTCACTTTGTGGTTCATGTAGAACACAGCCAGGGATATTGTCGAGTCCCATGGAAGCTGTATTCTTGGCCTTGGACAATGCAGCTTTAACCTGTGCTGCATTAATGCTGGGTGCCTGGCATTCTTCCGATATTGTGATTGGTCCTTTGGGGGGTGAGAGGGGTAAAGTTGGCACTGAATCTGTAGGCCAGGATGTTGGCAATATCTGTTGGCTCAGTATAGGAGGTACTATTGTGCGGGTGGAGTGAAGGAAATTTAAATGGAGATTCCTCATATAACTGTAGAAGGCTTTGTGGTTGCTGCAATTCTGCCTTCATAGCTAGCTTTAGAGGTTTTGATGAGGGATCTCAACTTTTTGTTGAGGCTAATAAGGGAGTTTTTTCAGTCATGGAACTTCACCTTTTTCTGCAACAGTTTCTTCCTTCTGTTGTAGAGTTTGTTAATGGCAGGGAACCACCAGATTGGCTTTCTTTTTTGGAGGAGAGTGTCTTGGTTCTGTTGGGTATGGCTAGTTCCATGCATTTATGTATGTGTTTGTACAGTGTATTAGTGTATGATTTGGTGGTCATGCACCTATTTTCCATTTGCATGGGTGCCGTGAAGTTAGCCACCTCTGTTTTTAGGAGCCCAAAGGAAGGTTTATGGCCTACACTCTTGTGGCAGGAGAAGTACATTTGCACCCTTCAGAGTTAGGAATTGCTGATTGAAGGCTTGTTGTGGCTGTTATTCTAAAATTGTCTTAGTTTTGGTTTAAGTGCTTGGGCTCTAGGTCAGTTATTTTACATTAAGAAGGTTTGTGGTCTACACTCTTGTGGGAGGAGAGAGTGGCCTCCAACCCTCTGAGCTTGGAATTGCTGGTAAAGGCTTATTGTGCCTGTTGTACTAAGCATCTTGTTTCGGATTTAAGCACTTGGGCTCCAAACCAGCCATTTTTAATTGGGAAGTTTGTGGTCTACACTCTTGTGACATTACTGTCTAGACAGATGTTTCTAACTACTAGAACATCTAGTTTCCACATAGCTGAGTATTGCTCCTCAGGTTCCTTGTCTTAGTGAGCTATTCAATATTTAAATTTCCCTCACTCCACCCTAGTAGATCAGTTGCCATGGATAAGTACTTCCTGATTATTTTTCTCTCCATCTGCAGCCAGTCTGGTTGAGATACGTATTCTGAGGCAGTGCAGCAATTGCCTCATGTATACTGACAAGTCACTTATTCTTAGTAAAACAGATAAAGTATGCAAGAGGTGCAAATATACTATCATGCTGGAGGCAAAACACCCAAAACAAATCCTATTGAGGTTTCAGTGACACTTGCACCACACCTACTACACAGGGTAAAGACCCTGCACATAAAACTACTTATACTGAGGCACTTACAGATAACCTTCCTAAAACACTAAGACCTCCTGCACAGTACAATAAAACAGAGTCTTCAGCCATCATGTAAACACTCCGTTAAAACACCACCCACAGCTACACATAGTAATACTGTATACAATGCCTCTACTGCTAAGCCCTTAAGGAAAACCATCACATAGCCACATTTCCTGATCACTGGTGATTCTATAGTAAGGCACACTCATGTTCCCCTAAACAGACTGAGTAAGGAGAGAGTCACGATTAGCTGCCTTTCCAGGGCTAGGCTCCATCAAGTCATACAGGCACTCAGGTCATTGAACCACAGGTATCAGTATGACTCTATCATAGTCTATTTGGGTGTTAATGACCTGAGATGTACTTCCCTTGACTATATGAGGTGAGACATGATCAAGCTCACTGACTGCATGTCTCAGGCAGGTAAGAGCCTAGCACTGAGCAACATACAATCTTTTCCAAGGATGATGCCACATTACCAACAGAAAATGATTGATTTTAACAATTGGCTTAGTATCTGGTGTCAGTCCAGAGGGGTACAATATTTGATGGACTGGGAGGACATGGTTGATAGACACCACTGCTTTGCCAGGGATGGTCTGCACTTATCCTTCTAGGCTTTCAGATGTTGGCAAAGAACTTTTTCCACTCCCATAATGCCTTTTATAGGCAATGCCAAACTGATAAACCTACTGACTTAACTGAACCTATGAAGAAATATCTGAAGGTGAAACTGCTCAATGATAGAAGTCTTAACAAGAAACTCCAGTCCTGGTGAGCCTTCCTCACCCTAGATAGTGTACACATCTGTGTAGTAATGGAGAAATGGCTTAAAGACATGGAGAGTATCCCAGCAATGCAAGGTTAAAATACCATTCACACCTTTAGACCAGCTACTCCACAGGAGGGAACTAAAGGTGGATGAGGCTTAGTCTATATTAAAAACAACCTCACATCCAGACTAGTTAAAGTGTATGACTCACTGGAACTCATACATGTGCAACTCATCATAAACAGAGCCTCGTACCATATCCTTACAACCTATAGGTCCTTCTCCGTGTCTCAGGGAACCCATACCTATCTCAGTGTACTAGAGTCACTCACCATTCAACCCAATATGACATTCATGGGGGAGCTCAACTACCCTCTCTATAGATTCGCAATCCAATACCACTTCTAATGTACAACCCCAGTGATTCCTAAACTTTATTAATACCGACATCTTGGAACAGTTGTTCCATTCTCCTACCAAGGGTACAAACATCCTTGGCCTTATACTCATGAATTTGGGGGGCCAGTGTTCCTCACCCAGTGTAATGTATTCTCTCATTAGATCTTACCATAAGGCAGTATTACTTGAAATAAAAAATTAAATCCAGGGATCCAGGGTAATCAAAAACCTTTAGGAACTATTCCATGATTAACATCTCTTTACTAAGGAATACCTTGGCTAAATTCCAAGCACCCCAAACCCAGTAAACATCATAGCATATGCTGAGCTATTTACAAAATCTCTGTACACCTATATAGATAGCTGTATAGAGCGAGGTGTGCCCACTCATATTAAGAATAAGACAAACTCAAAAGACAAACCACCCTGGTGGAATCATAATATCAATCAGTTATGCAACAAATGAAAAAAAAGTCTTGACCAAGCATAGCAGGAACAAAGACATACATACTAAAAGCCCCCTGACCAATTTAAACAGGCCACTAAGAGGGTTAATTAATATTTCAAAGGCTAAATTTGAAGAAAAAATAGCTTCTCAGCCAAAGGGCAACCACAAAACTCTCTATAGCGAATTAGCTATGTCCACAACCTCAGAAAAAATAAATAACAATGCACAGAATGTATTGTAAATGGCATCACCCACAATGAACCAGAGGATTTCCAAACTTTTGTCTGACAGGTTCAGCTCAAATTTCTCCTCCCACCCTCCAACAGTCCAAAGGAAATATCACAGAACACAACTCCAGAACAATTACTAGGGAACAGGTCATCAATACACATTCCAAGGTCAAAAACATTGCATCGATGGGCACCGATAACATCTTGGGGTGTTCAATAAATAGCATGAAACATGATCTCTCTGGTCCACTTGAACCACTTATCAACTGGACCCTGCAAATCAGGTTTTGTGCCCAATGAATGGGAAATGGCTACAGTCATTCCCCTGAACAAAGGAGGTCCAACCAGTGATCCAGGCAGCTATAGGCTTATAAGTCTTACAAGCCTCATATGTAAAGCCATGGAAAGAATCATTATGGACATTATAAATGAGGGCATAGGTAACCTGCAAACACTGGACCCATCACAGTTCAGCTTTGTTAAAGAAAGGCCATGGCTATTATAGCTGGTGGACTGTTTTGGGAGGGTCACCAAAGCATTGGATGAAGGTAAGACTGTGCACACAGCTTACCTTGACCTGTCCAAGGCTTGTAATACAATACCTCTCTCAGGCATTATAGATAAGTTCACTAATTTAGGTTTAAGCCCTTTTATCACATGCTGGATGGCCAGCTAGCTCACTGATAGGATCCAGGATTCCAAAATGGGTGAGGCCACCTCCACCAAGGCCAGTCACTAGCAGAGTCCACAGGGTTTGGTACTGATCCTACTTCTTTTTGGCATCTATTTCTCTGAAATAGAAGCAAATGCTGAAGATTTATGGCTGACTGAGTTTGCAGATGATTGCAGACTGGGAGTTATCATTGACTCCCCTGGAGACACTAGCATTCTTCAAGAAAGTCTATCGCTGACTTAGAAATGGTGCCAAAGTCATGGTCTAAAACTCACTGCTAAGAAATGCATAACTGTACCTTTTGGGAAGTAAACCATTCTGGCTAATTACCATGTTGATAATACATCCATAAGAGTCGACCTAGTGGTCAGGGATCTGGGTACACACATAGACTATAACCTTACCTTCGACCACTATATAGCCACAGTTCATAGGTTTACAGGTAGGTACTAGGCTATCAGCCATAGGGCCTATACAAGCCTAGCCAAAAAGGTACCCTGGCTTTCGCCACCCAAGAAAATTATTTTCCTGTGCCCCTGTCGAGCAGAGCCACAGAGGTGATCCCCGGGGTGAATTTCCTATTTCCCATCCAATCATCAAGAATTTTTCTTGAAGAGTGATAATGAGTGGCTTTGTTTGATATAGATAGGTAGTTTGTTCCAGAGTATGGGAAGTCTCTGGGACAGGAATCTATCCTTCCAGCATGTTCTGTTTATTGTGGTGACAAGGTTTAGGTTCCTAGAGCATGTAGCTTGGAGGGATTGGGATTTCTTTAAGTGGAGCATGTCCAACAGTTCTGGATTTGACATAGCTTGGTATGTTAGGCAGAGATCACCTCTGAGTAGGCGATATGCGATGGAGTCAAGCTGGAGTTTTTGAGATGGTCTGCATAGGACATCTGTTTGAGGCCAGTAATCCTCTTTGTAATGTATTTATGTGGCCTTTCCAGTTGTTGTAGATGTCTTATGAGGTACATACCAAAAGGGGCGATGTACTCTATAATGGGTCTAATGACTGATGAGTAGAGGGGAACAATGACCTCTTTTTTCCTGGATGAGAAACTTTTTGCGATGAGGTGTGCCAAGTAGAAGGATTTCCTGACTACTGTGGTGATGTGATTATCAAAGGAGAGGCTACTGTCCACCTGTGTCCCAAGGTCTGTAATCACCACTTTCAGTGTTAAGTAGACTGCCACCTATATGGTAGTTCATGGGTACAGAGTTTTTACCAAAGGGAATACCAATGCACTTTTTGGCATTGAACTTGAGGCCATGGATTTGACACCAGGCATCTGTCTTAGTGAGGCCCTTTTGTAGGATGTCCACAACATTAGGAGTTTCAATTATGGCTCCTAGTTTGTAATCATCTGCAAACTTCATTAGCCAAAGACCTTCTGTGTTAGCCTGTACTTCAGCAAAGTAGATACCAAACAGGAACGGACCCAGGACTGAACCCTGTGGTACTCCACTTGTCACTAGTCTGAAGTTGGATTTGGAGTCTGCTACTTTCAGTGTGGGTTCTGTCAGTGAGCCAGTTGGCAACGCATCTTGTGACATAGGGATGTATACCTAGTTTAGTGAGTTTATCAATAATTCCAGAGTGGGGGATAGTGTCAAAAGCCTTGGTGAGATCTAGATAGGCTGTGTGAACCACATTACCCTCATCTACAGCTTTGGTGACTGCTTCAAATAAGTCAATCAGGTTTAGAGACATGATCTGCCTTTTACAAACCCAAACTGGGTGGGGTTGCACAACATATAAGTAAGGGCATGTCAACTAGGTCCAAAGTGGTCATTATCCCACTGTACTCCAGTCTTATCAGATTATTCATAGACTGCAGTGCTCCCTTAGGTATTTACCTGACCAGGCATATACAATAACTAGAGAGACCTCACAGGTTCCTTCCATAAAGAATACAAGCCGTAACAAACCTGCCTTATGCAGAGTGCCTTAAAGCCCTTTCCATGTAGTTAGTCTCCTATAGATTGCTGAGGGGTGATCTATGCCAGTCTTACAAGGCACCCGCAAGCCCCACACTTATGAATCTCATACATATTCATAAGTCAAACAGTACCAGAAATAGAAGGTCTAGGGGTCTGAATTTTGTCTGTGACTTAAAAAGAACATTGTAGAGAGACAAATATATATCCCAGAGACTGCCCCCTCTGATGGAACAGACTTCACATACATGTGAATCTGAATTCATCTATTAACCAGTTCAAGTGTAACTTAGACCAGCAGATGGGGAATAGTAAATTTACACAGGGCCTGGAACCCATGTCCCTTATGGAGAGAGGTACTTATAAATGCCTGGTCCTCAATGGCCTGTTTGGGTACAGGACATTATTATTCTTTTGGGAAAACTTGGTTAGGCTTTGAAAGGCCCCATGGGTTGTTAGCCTAGTAACAATCTATGAATAACACAAAGAAATAAGATAAAATATAATAGAATACAACACAGTTATGATAGAATATGAGAAGGAATTTGAGACAAGCAGTGAGAAAGTAAAGGAAATAGAATAAGATGTATTGGAAATAATGCATGAAAAGATGTTATTTAGAAAAAAATGTATTTTTGAAGTGGAAAAAAGAGTAGCTTTTATTGTATTTACGAAAAGAAGTAAACGTGACGGAAGTAAGGATATATATCTTAATAGATGGCAAAGGCAAAAAAAAAATACAAACATGAGGAGATTATGGATGTTGCAGAAACTTTCATAAAAATGAATGGAAAAGAAGAAATAATAGCACAAGAAGAATGGAGAGTGAAGAAAATATCTGAAAAAGTTAAAAAAATCATAGAAGAAAGCATAAGACTTGATGAAGTAGAGAAAGTGATAAAAGGCAGTAAAATATAAGGAGCAGGTTTGGATGGCTTAGGATATGAATGTTATAAAAATGACTGAAGAAAAATAATTTTGGTAAAGGTTTTAAATGAATGGGTGATGGGATGTATTTTAGATGAAGACATATTTGGTGGAGTTATAACATTTTTATAGAGAAAAAATGACAGCAATTACATAAAGAGGTGGAAACCAATAACATTAAGAAACCCTGACTACAAAATATTTATGCAAATCATAGTAAATAGAGTACAAAATGCACTGGAAGAGATAATAGGGGAGGGGGGGGTTTGGAAAATAAAAAAAAAAGAAAGAGATTAATGTTAATAATTGTAAGGGAGGTAGTAGAGATGATTTTAAAAGAGAACAAAGATATAAGATTGGTAACTCATGATGCAGCAAGTGCATTTGATAGTGTGAGCCATGAAGAACTATGGATAATACTAAAGACCATTGGTATAGGAGAGAAAATTATTGAGATAATGAGATCAAGTTATGAAAAATCTTGGGTATAGATCATGATGAATGGATGGATGGGTAAACAAATACGCATTAACAGAGAATATATGTGTTTATTTGTGCTAGTAATGAATGCAATAGTACAACTGGGTATGACTTCTATGAGAAAGGTTAGATGAAAAATGAATGAGAGTTGTAGTACCTTGAGAGTGTAGTATCTTTCTCATATGTAGATGATTTAGTTATTATAGTTAAAAATAAATGATGGGTGGAGTTACAGTATACTTTGGGGCAGTATTACTGAAGGCTGGATTACAGTTAAAGAAAATGAAATTACAGGCTTTGGTGCAATTCAGAATGTAGGTAGAATACATTTTATGAAGAATGAAATACAAATTCTGGGAGTATAATTTGGAGTGTATGACAGTACAATAAGAAACTGGAGTGAAATGCTAGGACTAAAAAATTATTGGCTTGGTGAAAATGTTTTTATTTATTGTTAAATACACATATTTTAGGAATATTCGCATATATAGGGGCATGTGTTTCCTACACAAATAAAAAAGAATTATTGGAAATGTTCTTTTTTCATATTTATTGGTGATCAAGATTAAACTCAGTAAGAATCAGGAAAGGTTATAACATGTTTGAAAATGGTGGCCTAAACTTCTAAAATCTAGTGGTACACATAGCATCAATGCATTTATATGTAGTTTTGAAGACTGTAAAGGAAAGGGAATCAAATATAGTAGGTGAGATTTTATATGAAAGATATAATATGGTGTGGAAATGTGATTAAAATAAAGAAAATAAACCATAGGTTGGAAGAAAAAATTCTGAGAAAAAGATGAAATTATGGAAATTAAATCTGAATGAATTTAATAAAAATGAAAAATAAATGGCATATGATGATTATGGATTTTTTTAATTTAATATATTCATACATTTTTTAAATGAAGAGGCACAAACTGCAATAACAAATAGAAAAAAAGTGATTTAATCATTTTTATGAAATGGGATTTTCTGTGGAGAATTCCACTTGATAAATTATTGCTGAAAGGTAAAATGAAATATAAAATTATGGAATTAAGAAAGTGAGTTGAATGTAAAGTGGAAGATACAAAACAGCATTGTTTTTGTGATGTTTAAAGAATAAAACTTCTGAGAAAAGTGTAAAAGTAAATATAGATGAGAAGGCTTAAGGAATATTGATATGAATATGGTTTTGTATAGGAAAAATGACAGACAAATGTAATACTGTCAAGTGGGATAAAGAATTTTTATGGCAATCTGGGTTATGTGGAAAAGAATTGTGTACTGTTTCAGCTAAAATAAGAAGATGGATGTGGATAAGGGATGGGGAGATAAAAGAAAAATGTTATGAGCGACATGATGTGTACTTATATTGACTGTTTAAAATATTGTTAAAAAGGGTCTTTCTTTTGAGGTACAGAACTGAACTGTGTAAATATTTAACATAAAAGTGTATTTTATGAAAAGAAAATGTAAATAAAATATTCTCTACTCTCTCTTTTTTTGGTAGAGCCAATGGGATCTTTTACATCCACCTGAAACACCACCACCAAATGAAACAGATGGGACTCTGTTTAATGTCTCATCTGAAAGACAGGTATATTTACTTCCTGGTCATGTTTCTGTCTACAACACATTTCTGTTAGTTCTGCACAGCCATGACATTATTCTTTCAAACAAAGTCTCGGGAATTAAAATCAACATTACAAATGCCATATATGTGGAACAGCCTGCTTCTGTCTGCATGTATACTTCATCCCACACCTGATCATTTACAGGAGCAAACATCTGCCTTGGATAGACTCTTTAAATACATAGCAGTGTGTCTGGCTGAATGGTGCCAAGGTGAGTTAAATTACGCACAGACCTGTGACATGCATTTTGCATATAGCCATCATTCATTTGCATTTCTTTAGCCTGGCCTGATATAGCTTTATTTCACATAATTAAATAATGTTCAGAAATTATTTGCATATTCTTACCGCGTACAAGGTTATGTTATGGGCAGCTTAATTAAGAATCCTAATCATAAACTTCTGGTGCTTTCTGAACAGATAAAAAGGTAACATGGAATGCCATTTAAGTAAGAATCCCACTGTAAAGATAAGAAAAAAAAAAAACAACAAATATGTGTTTTCTGGCACTTCCTTTAAAAAATGGTAACTGTGAAATCTAGATACAGATGGAGAACAACATTTTGGGCTAAAATGGGCAGAGTGATTTTTCGATATTTTATTATAATTGTGTATGATTTCCTAGGCTGAGTCTCTAAACAGAGTTAATATATTTTATCTGTATATATGTAGGATTAGATAGCCCACCAGTACCACTCTAGCTGTTACAATGTAGTAAGCTGTTATACTTTCTAAATGACAAAAGACGTTAATTGTCTTCGTAGCAAATGCATTTGTATTAGACAGAAGCTATGTGATATGCTGTCAGAATGAAAGCTTTTTTCTTCAGAAATGAATTATTATAATCTGTATCTATTCAAATGAAACTTTGATTGTGCCACTGAGAAAATTACGTTTCCAGCTTTCAAATAAGAAGTAAATGAGGTCTTTGGCAAGCTTTCTTTCCTTTGTCCGTAAACATCCTGTATTACTTAAATGCTCAAGCAGAATATTTGTGATACCATGCAAATTCAGAATGTTTTGACAAGATCTGAAAGTGTTTTTTTATGTGGAGAGAAGGTGATGAGCAGTGTTTATTGTTAAGGTTCTGAAATGAAACTGTCTGTACCACATTCACTGCAGTTAAAACATCCATCACTGTTCTTTATCTGTATCCTACAGCATCCCCGTGGTGCTTGAAGAACTGTCACTCACAAAACACAATGTTAAAATTACAATAAAGGTTTGTGGATAAATTGTAAGTTAATTGTGTTTTAATGACTAACTGGTAGCCTGCTGAAGAAACTTAATGGCATTATTTCCTTTTAGAAGACAGAAGTATTACTACAAATAAAGATGCAAAAATGTCATATTCTCAGCCACAAGAATAGGAGTATGCAGTACTTATGACTATTTTTATATTTCTGTAGATAAGTTTTTATCTGCATTTAATGTCGAAGACTGATTTAGCTTCCTCAGTAACTTGTTATACATAGTAATATGCTACGTTCTTCCCTGGACTATTAACTGTGTGTTCATCAGTTAAACAGTCTCTGAAATAGGTCATCTGCACATCGATACATCATCCCAGTCAACATACAATGATTAAGCAATTCAAAGTTTAGTATGAATTGTCTAGTGTGTTGTCTATGAGTGTACAATGCTTTGCATAGTTTAGTATGTGTTAGCTTATAAAGCCTTATCAGGTTTAGTACCTGTTAGCTCATATGAATTTATGATGTTAACTCTTACACCTCTAAGTTGTCTAACTCTGAATTATTTTTCTGTTTTGGATTGTGTATTGTACTGTGATTTTTGTTCATGTTACTTATGAACTATGTCTGTGCCTGAAACAAGTCCATAGTAAATCAAAATATTAACCTAGTAAATACATTCCAAGATGGAAAATTAAATAAACACAGAAAAAATGAATCAGATGGAAAGGGATAAAGATGTAAGGATTAACTGCTTTGAATACTGGCCTTGGCATATGGTTTGATCAGCATTCTTGCTTCTAAGACCCACTTTGAATAACAGAGAAAGTCCTAAAGTAGCCAGTACAAAATAAAAGATTATACAGTTCATGTCTTGGTAGGTCAGAAAACGCTGAACAGAGGTAGAACTCATTTCCCAAACTGATTAGGAGTTACTCATCATGGTTCATACCTCTAAGGATGACTGTAACATGCTTCAAATCTTTCAAACTGAGAAACTCAATTAATTCTTCTTGTCTTAAGACACACACTGACTACTCAGACCAACAAAATGCCGGGGTGGTTGCTTGCAGGCTACAACACTAGCTGACTGATGTAGTCTGGAATTGCACACCATTTCAGACTTCTGTTTTCTTTTGATGCAGCTGCTTTATTTATATATTTTTTGTCATTCTTTATAGTAGCCTCACAAAATATGGAATTCTCCTTTCACTGGGCCTGATGTGCCTCTGATGCTGCTATCCTAAAGCCTGCTGCTATTGTACAGCTATTGTGCAGCTGTTCTCAATTCATACTGACCATCTTGCCCATCCTTGTGATTGTATTACATTGGTTATGTTTGGTAATTCCTAAGTTTGTTACCTTGTTAGTTTTGCACCACTTTACATAATGTTGGATCTCTACTTGCTAAAACTAGTATGAAACCTACTCTGCTCTTCTTAATCATCCATACTTTTTTATTCCCAGAAGGCACTTGTGGTTACTCTTAACTGTTTCTGTTGATTATCTTAGGCAGGACAGAGAACGATTAATTTTTTTTGCCTTTAATTTCAACTGTTATGTCAGCTTGTAATGTTATAACTACCACTCATCTGTACTAATTTTTCTAACAGTCTTTTTCTCCCTGGTTTCATCCTGACCAATCTTCCCCTGGTCAGCTACCAAATTTGATGCTGGGGTTAACATGAAACCTAAGTATGTCCTGGGAGGGTTGCTGCTGTCCTAACATCAGCCAGTTTTTTTTTTTTTACTTTATTCTGTCCTGTTTTCCCTACTGATATGTGAGCTGTAGCTTACTTCTGGGGACATGCAATGTGCAGGCCTTGCCGCTCTATGTCACAGTTCTGCATGATGCTATGTTGACAAGCTGCCCCAATTGTCCAATCAGCACATTGCAACTGGCTTTCTGGCCTCCACCAGAGAGTGTAATTACATTGTGCACCTACCAACACATCATCCTCCCTTCTGAGGATGGGCATACCTATCCTCCTTGCTGTTCCATCAGTAGCTTGAGCCTCTAATCGAACCCAGGTTGGCAGGGATGTAGTCAGGGCTTTATGCATCTACTCCACCAGACACCAGCTGAAAAGCTGCACAACATTTTGCCACTGATCTCACTTGTGAACATACCTCTCAACCTCTTGCTGTAATAAATCTGGACAATGTCTGACAAAATGGTGGGGACAAAGGCCCAAAAATATGGACACATTTTAAATATTACTCTTATAAACTTAGAAAGCTGCTAAAATAACAGGATTTGTGTTACCATCCAATTTCTGAAAGGATATGAAGTCTGAAACTCAAATTATTGTCATTATTTATTGACTTTAATCCTTAAATCATCCCAGTAATTTGTAAAAACAACACAGTTTTTATGAGGAACACACCAAAAATATGAGGCAAAAATATGGACATTCTGTATACAGCTGAGAGGGATGCTTGTGCATGTGGATATAAACTACTTTCTTTTTTACCTTAAGACATATTTTGGGATTCTTTGTTTTTTATAATATCATTTAGATATGGTACTTGCAGATGCAGTAAACTTAGAGAGGATAACCATTTCTTCTGCAGTTTCTTTTTGACATGAAATTAATTATGCTTTATTTATTATTTTAAATTGTTATGATTTTAGGCCAATTGTTCTTGGAGTTTTAACACCCATTTTTGACTTATGTATCCTGTTCTTGTAGTACCCATTGATCTCCCTTCTGGTCCATTGCGTGCCTTATTTGTTCATTATTTTGTTCGATTCCTTCTCTTTTGGAGAGAAGAAGTTCTAGGTGTTTCCTTTCTAGGACATACTTCCATTGTTATAGGGACCTCATTTTTACCCTCTTACTTTGTGATTTAGATGTGGTTTCACTACTGATTTATCTTCTTTGAAATAATTGCGGCATTTCCAAATTGCACAGGGTTGGGGGTGGTGGTGGTGGTGTCTTAGAAAGGCAGATGGCTTACTCACTTGCTTTGGAAAATAGATTTTCACCAGGGGATTTTGACCAGGGTTATATGTCATCATAACAGGGTGAAACAAGATAAGGACATAGATGACATTGTTGCACTTTCATTCTTGTAGAGTGGAAATTAGATTATTGACTTAAAAATGGGTCTTTTTTTCTTTTCTGGCTTTATCTTTAGCTCTTTTGTGTAATGCTAGGTACCTGCACAGTAAGACATGATTAATAGAGGATGGTTTGTTTTTAATGGGCCTAACATTTATAAAAAAGGCTTAGGTGGATAAGGATTTTAATCTCTGTTTGGAGTGTGCCATCCTTTCTGGATTCCGGTTTATTTAGAGCCTCAAATAGAAGAGTACTGGTGATGAAACAGCTATTCATTATTGCTCCATATTTGAAATGGACCATGCTAACAGTAGGATATCTAACTCTTTGGTGTGTTTATTGAGGGAAGGAGCATATTGCAGATTTCTCTTAGTATACCATACATATGAATTCCTTGGAGAACTTCTGCAAGAGTTCATGGAGTTCCTCATTGCCTCATTGTTAATAGATTATGCTGGCTGAGTTCAGTGCCTTGAACAGTGACATGTCCTAGAACCTCATCATTAAACTTCTCAGACTTATGGAACATTTTGGTTTTGCTGAAGATATCTCCTCTATAACCCGCTGTTTTAGACACTCGGTGAACTTGATATTCCAAACAGGAGGTAGTCACAATGAGACTGGTTGTGGAACCAGGTTCTTGGCCAGACCACTTCCTGGTCTGTCTCTCTGAAACATTATTCCTCTTTCATCCCTGATTCTGAACTGAGCAAGTGTAATGACCTTTGAAATGCTTCTGTTAATAAGTTGTCAGATGCACTAGAGCAATTCCTTATAAAGGGCAATAATATCAGTCCAGACTGCCATATGGATGTCTATTACAGTGCACTCATTTGGTGATGGAACTTATTACCCTAAAATGTGTTCACCTTATGGACTGGCTCAGTCAGAAGCTCTGTGTGTTGCAAATGATGGGTCAGAGGCTGGACATTCCATGGCAGAGGATACCTCTCATATTGGACAGGCTTATACTAGATGAACATAATACGCTATACAAGTGAGAAATCTTATGCAAGAAGGCATTTTTCTTGTTCTGTTTGCTCTCTGTTGTATCACTCTGGCAAACTATGCTTTTCTGAAGCATGAATATGATAGGCTGTGCAACCCAACTGCCTCATGGTCCAGAAGGTCTTAAACTCTGTTGAGCGTGAGAAATTTGCAGATAAGCTGTCCTTAATCAGAGGTGCCTTTATATGTCTCCACTGAGAATTTTTGAGTCTTGACATGGATTACCATGTTTTCTTTCTTAAAATAACTTTAGGCATGTTGACTATGAAGATAACATGAGCTCAGTTTGGGCAGTTCATTCTGCACACTACAGTTTGGAGCCAGGTCCTATGTAGCTAGTTAAATCTTACCTGGTATCACTTGTGATGATCATTCTCCAGACTGCGTGTGGTTCTTTGAGTTCATGGCTTTTCTCGTTTGATTTAAGGCAGATATTAAACTCTCCCATCCTTGAGAATCCCCTTTTAGAACCTAGCAGAATGCATTTTTTTTTGTTTAACCTTTCTAAAACCTCCAGTTTGGTAAGGTTATTAAGAAGGATGTTTATGAAGGAATATCTTCTTATCTTTCATTGTATGACCTTCTGGATCTATTTTGCTTAGGTGTCAGATTGGTGCATAGCACTGATTGCTGTTATTTGAGTGTTAGTAACTTACTCATGGCTGTAGACCAAATGTTATATTCTGTATTGATTCTACCTGATCTGTTAGTATGTTTTGACATCATGCTCCAGGGGATATTATAAGAGTTTCTTCAGGTCTAATATGTCTTACTCAGCACTTGACTGGTTTGCCTGTTACTTCCTGGATAATTTTCATTGAGTGATCTCTAGGATAACTTTGAATTAGCCCTGGATTGTTGAATGCAGTTGTAGTCAGTTCTGGCCATTCTCTTGCTCACACTATATATGCTGCCACTGAAGGTGCTTATACAATTATATTAATGTTATGCTCGTGGTATCCAGGTATACCTCTCCTCTCCTCTGTGTCAAATCTCTGGTTTAGCACCTTTGAAAATCATTTGACCAGTGCCCACATTTGAAATAAAAATACGCAGCTTAAACTATAGCTTCCAAAAACTGAATTTATGCTTGTGTGTATATGACATCATTTATTTGTAGATTCCTTGCCTAATTTTCTTATCTTCCTTGGAGATAATGTGTTAGAGGTTTCAGTTCATACCTCTCAACCTCTGAGTGCAAGAAATCTGACCAAAGCCAAAAATAATGGAGGGAGTGAGATTCAAAAATCAGGGACAGATTTTAATGATTGTTTTTATAAATTTATAAAGTTACTAGAACAACAGGTTTTGCATTAACATACATTTTCTGAAGTATATCAAGTTTCAAACTTATTATTTAGTGACTTTAATCATCAATGATTTGCCAGAAAAAAAATTATAAGGAGCACACCAAAAATATAAGGGAAAATCTAGGCATTCTGCAAAAATCTGGACAGTTGAGAGGTATGTTTCAGTTAAAAATCTGGTATAGTTCTTGATAATGCACTGATGATTACAAAATTGGTATCAGGAGATTGGAATCATTTTGCTTCCATCTGAAGAATGTAATCCAGCTCAACCACCTAATGCTTTCTGTAGAACTGAAAAAGATTATTTGTGTATTCATGATGGCATTTCTGAACTATTGCAGTGATTATTTATAGGAGGTGTTGAACATGGATATAGTAGAATAACGTAGTGGTTCTCACCAAATCAGAGAATGCAAGTGACTTACAAATGTGTGAATAATTGTATAAATAATGTTTACAGCAGTGTTAGGAAGAGAGTGATGTTTCTTTAAAGTAAGTACTTCTGTTAGGTTGTGTCTCTTTCTTTAGGAGCAGAAATATAATTGAATATATTATCATTAAGAGCAGTTTTGCTTAATGAACTACTAAATGTGATACAGAAAAAAAGAGGTATTGAAAGCAGTGTGTGTGTGTGTGTGTGTGTGTGTGTGTGTGTGTGTGTGTGTGTGTGTGTGTGTGTGTGTGTGTGTGAGAGAGAGAGAGAGAGAGACAGAGAGAAAGAGGAAGAGAGGAAATATCAAATACAGTGAAGAAAGACTTTGGAAAAAAGCTGAAAATTGTTCCGCCAGAGGAATCTAGAGAGAGTTATCAAAAGAGACTATTTCTCTGCAGTCAACAGTACAAAACTGAATTAAAGTTACCTGTTATGTATTTAGTTAAATTACATGACTGTTTTAATTTCTGTTTTAAAAACTGCATTATTTTTTATGAAGACTATCAGTCTCAGATGTTTTAATCTTCCATAATATGAATGTATGAATCCACAAGTGCTGTTTTTGCTGACATGCAGACTACTGAATGTAACACACAAAATCACAATCCATCAAAACTATGAAGTAGGATTTAACATGAATCCTGCAGGTGATGTGGGGGGCTTTCATCATCCCTTTGTAGTCAGTGAATAGTGATTTAGTATGCTTTGTTTGACATTCTAAACAGTGACCAAAACATGTTATTGTGTTTTTATGTTACTTATAAGGAGATAATATCATATATCCACTGTTATAAGGAAATATAAGATAAAGCTACCGTTCATAGTTGTAGCAAAGATAGCAGGTTACTTGTGTTGATGTGATGAGGCACATGACAAAATCATCTATCAACAGCATTAAGGTTGACTCAAGTGCATGAGACAAATTAAGTTGCTCTGGTACTTGCACTGTAGGTCTTGTACAAGCTCTGGAGAGATTTGTGGGTATGGGTGAAAAGTATGGGGTACAGTACTGCTCATATGGTAAAGCAGCACATGCATTAGGGATATCCTTACCTCGAAGGAAGGGCTTATGGTTTAGGGTAGACTGGGTGAACTTATCTTAGGCAGTATTCCCTTAGTTGTCTCATGTATTTGTTTATTTGATCATCAGAAATGTCTGACAGGGAAAAGCCCCTTTTCATAGCTGGCCCAGGGAGAAAATCTCCACACTACATACTTTTTTTCCATGCAATTAGCATGAACTAGCAATAAAATATGCTACATAACACTGAGTTAAATATGAGTTTAACAGCTGATCACCATGTTAATAATACTATACAGTATTTATAGCATGCTAAAGTCACAAGTATTTAATTAACATTCAGCAGTATTTTGCAGTTTAGATATGAAGTTATGTTGACATTTTATTACACAGACAGCAGATGTATTTATTTATTTATTTTATTTACATTTGTTTATTGGGAACGTATGACTAGGTAATAAATATCCATTTTTAGTGGTGATTCCAAGCATTTTGGTCTTCTTTTTCTTTCAGCTGTTCCCATTAGAGGTCACCACAGCGGATCATCTATTTCCATTTCTTCTTGTCCTCTGCATCTTGCTCTGTCTCACCAACCATCTGCATGTCCTGTCTTACCACATCCATAAACCTTATCTTAGGCCTTCCTCTTTTCCTGTTACCTGGCAGCTTCATCCTTAGCATCTTTTTCCCAATATACCCAGTATCCCTCCTCAGCATATGTCCAAACCAATCTCGCCTTTTTGGCTTTGTCTCCAAACAGTCCAACCTGGACTGACCCTCTAATATGCTTATTCCTGATCCTGTCCACCCTCATCACACCCAGTGCAAATCTTAACATCTTTAACTCTGCCACATCCAGCTCAAACTCCTGCCCTTTTATCAATGCCACTGTCTCCAACCCATATAACATAGCTGGTCTCACTGCCCTCTTGTAGACCTTCCCTTTCACTCTTACTGGTACTCATCTGTCACAAATCACTCCTGACATTCTTCTTCACCCACTCCATCCTGCCGGTACTCTCTTCTTCACCTCTCTTCCACACTCACCATTACTCTGAACTGTTGATACCAAGTATTTAAACTCATCCAAGCATTTTGGTATGGCTAACTATTTCAGTGGCTGTATTGTTTAGAGAGGTAACATGGAACTTGCTTTTAGAATTGGCATGGGACTGAGGAAAAATAGCAGTAGTTTAATCATATTAAGTTTTATCCAACCGGTTATTCACTGAAGACATTTAAACTGGCTAGAAAGTGTAAGGACTTTATGCTATTTACCTGACTTGGCTGCATAAAAAGTGGACTTGGTAATGCTGCTGGAACAAGAACAGGATGGTTTTGTGGACAGTTCTGATTACATTGGAATTTTAAAATGTAGATGGGAAATGATTAGTATAAGGGTGGTTAGTTGGGTGGTGTTACAAGTGCAGGACATTTTGGTAACAGCTATGTTTCCAAGGAGGCTTTAAACCCCCTACCACATCATTTTTAGTTATAGGTCTCCCACCATGAACCAGGAAAAACTTACCACATACCTGGACTTACTGGAGTCACTCACTATGCAGCCCAGTACCTTACTTATGGGTGATTTTAACTATCCTACCACTGAATGAGGACATACATAGTTTCATAGGTTCATAGGTAGGTACTAGGCTATCTGCCCGAGTGCATTTATAAGCCTAGCCAGAGTATGTCAGCTTTCGCCACCCCATTGATAAATTAACTGAGCCTCTGTCAAGAAGAGCCAATGAAATGATCCCAGGGGTGCATTTTCTGTTACCCATCCACTCGTCACGGTTTGTCTTGAAGAGTGTTAGTGAGGGGCTCTGCCTAATGTAGTTAGGAATTTTGTTCCAAAGCATGGGGAGTCTCTGTGATAGGAATCTATCCCTCCAGCATGTTCTATTTATTGTTGTGGCAAGGTTTAGCTCACTAGAGCGAGTGGCTCGTAGTGACTTGGATTTCTTTAGGTGGAGCATGTCCATCAATTCTGAGTTTCACATGACCACTAACATGCATTGTTAGAGGTTCTTGGACTTTGTCAATGCAAATAGGTTCATAGGTTCATAGGTTTATACTAGGCTATCTGCCCTAAGGCATTTATAAGCCTAGCCCAAAGTTTTATATGAAAAAATACTGTACCCATTAGTTTGTTGTGCCTCTGTCCAGCAGTGACACAGAGATGATTCAGGGGTAAACCGATCTCCCATCCACAGGTCAAGATTTCTCTTGAACAGAGCCAGCGAGGTGCTCTGCCTCACATGGAGTGATAAATCCGTCCTATTTATATCCTAAGGTTTCTTGCTCTAGTGGTTTGGTGGATTTGGATTTTTGAGGTGGAGCATGTCCATTAATTCGGGTTGGACATGGCCTTGTATGTCAGGCACATGTCACCTCTGAGCAGGCGGACTGAATAGAGCTGGAGTTTCTTCAATCTGGCAGCATAGGACAGATTTTGTCCTTTATCCTTTTGGTGAGGAACTTTGGGGTCTCTCCAATTGCTGCAGATGTCAGGTGAGATACATCCCGAATGGGGCATTGTACTCGATCATTGGTCTGATAAGTGAAGAGTACAGGGGAACAATGACCTCACTAGATCTGGATGTGAATCCCTTCATGATCAGGTGGGTAATGTAGGTGTCAAAGGCCACTGTCAACCTGGGTCCCCAGGTCCCTGATAACCTCTTCTGTGCTTAGTGGATTGCCACCTATATGGTAGCTTGGGGTTACCTTGTTTTTCCCGAAGGGTATGGTTGGCACACCCACTAAGGGCTCAAATATCCTGGAGATAGTACTCACTAACATGTGGGAGCATTGCACCCCCCCCGTGTTATGTCCTCTTTAATATGATCAGACCACAAAATGGTCTCCTTTGAAATAAATATAAGGCCAAATACCCCATCAAGCTCAAAAACATTAAAATCAAGTGTTGCCGGTAAAACAAGCCAACCTGGTGGACCCTGGTATAAGCAGGCTATACAACAAAAGAAATAAGCTAATGTCCAATAAGAAGTGGGAACAGGCTCAGTAGAAGAAGAAGAAGAAGAAGAAGAAAAGAAGAAAAACCCCCTTACTAGTCTAACAAACAAATCAGAGATCTGTAAAAGAAAATCAGATATCTGTTCAAATCCTCAAATGCAAATTATGAAGCAAAAATAGACTTCCTAGCCAAGGAAAATCACAAAACATTTTTAACTATGTCTGAAATCTTAAAGTAAATACCAAACTATGTGCAGAGCTTGTTGTGCATGACACCACCCATACACAACTGGATGAAATAGCCAACTTGCTGACAGATTTGGATCAAACTTTATCTCTCTCTCCCCACCTGTCATTCCCCAAAGTATACCTGCCACCATTCCTCAGCCTACCATCTCAAGAGAGACGGTCATCTGTGCACTAGGGCTAAAAACACAGCATCAATGGGCCCTGACACCATCCCAGGTTGCCTTTTATATAACTTAAAACAAGACCTAGCAAACCCGCTTGGATCCCTGTTTAAGCACAGCATCCAGACAGGCTATGTTCCAGCAGAATGAAGGACATCAGCAGTCATCCCTCTGCACATGAGGGGGGCATCAACTAAGCTAGGGAATTATAGTCTGATAAGCCTAACTAGCCTCATCTGTAAGGCCATGGAAAGAATCACCATGGACCTTATCAATAGGTAACCTCCAGACTCTGGACCCTATCCACTTCTAATTCATTAAGGGTAGATTATGTCTGTTAAATATGTTTGACTTCTTCAAGAAAGCCACCAAGGCTATGGATGAGGAAAAGACTGTGCATTCCACCTACCTTGACCTGGCCTAGGTATTTGACACAGTTACCCACTCAGGTATTATAGAAGAACTTTCTCAACTAGGCACAAACTCTTATGTCACCAGGTGGGTAGCCAAATGATTCACTACAGGGCACATACTGTCAAAGTGGGTGAATTCACCTATAGCAAGAGGCCAGTCACCAGCAGCATACCACAGGGTTCTGTACTAGGCCCTCTCCTGTTCGATATTTATTTCTCAGAAGTCAAGGCAAATGTAGATGACCTTTGGCTGACTAAGTTTACAGATGACTGCAAATTGGGAGCAATCATTGAATCTCCAAATGATACTGATGTACTGCAGAAAGGATTAACGCATTCAAATGAGAAATGCCAGAGCCATGGACTGAAACAAAATGCAAAAAAAAAAAACATAATTACTCCTGTTGGGAAAGCAAATACCACAGATAATTACAATATAGACAGCAACTCCCCCTAAGAGTAGACCCAGTGCTACATGATCTGGGTACTGAGGTTGATAGCAATCTGAGCTTCAACCACCATGTGTCCCCAGTAGTGAGAAAGTTCTTATTCATGGCATAACTCATAAGTAAAGGCATGGCATCCAGATCAAAGGATGTTATATTTCATTGTACTCAGCCCTCATCAGGCCAATAATTGAGTACAATGCACCCTTTTGCATGTACCTTATCAGATATCTTTAACAGCTGGAGAGACCCCAGAGGTTTTTCACCAGGAAAACACAGAGTATAAAAAGCAAGTCGTACATGGAAAGATTGAAAGCCCTGTCACTGTATTCTGCCTCCTACGCACTACTAAGGGGCAATTTGTGTCTGGTCTACAGGGCAGCCTCAGATCCAACCATGATGGAAATATTATACAATCGTAAATCAAACTGCATGAGGGTCACTTATTCCAAAGATCTTAACCTAGCCTCTGATATAAATAATTCATGTTGGAGAGATAGAGACATCTGTAAGTGCAACCTAGATCAATGGATGGTAATTGTAAATTTACTCCTGTAATGGCACCCATATCCAAAATGGACAGAGGCAGGCAGTATTAGATACCACAGCATAGGCTCATACATCTGTGAACATTGTTCACCTAACTATTAAAAACTGGGAAACTCAGGTTAAATATTGCTAGGCTTGTAAGGGCTCTCGGGCAGTCAGCCTAGTAATCACCTATGAAGTTATAAACCTATTAAATGGTAGATTAGATGATATGAGATATTTCTGATGTTTGCTGGGACGGAGTTCCACAGTTTAGCAACATACACAGAGTATAGTCAGTCACCATTATGATTTTTATATTTCTGAGTAAGTGCTAAGTGTTGTTTCAGTGAACACAGATCGAGGTGGTATCAGTATAATAATTGGCTAATGGCAGAGTTTTTGTCTGGGCTGTAGAGGATGTTGTGGGCAGTCTTAACGTGAGGAAAGGCTAATAGATATAGCTGAAGCCTGTAAGGGGCTGCAGTGCAAGACAGTGACGTGTTCCGTTAATGTGGTTATGTCTAAACTTTGCAACCTTATTAGATGACTGGTCCAATTTGACTAGCCGAGTGGACATCAGGTTAGTCAAAGTTGATGAGGGACACAGGAGACAAGGGAGTAGATACGTTTGAGCTAAGACTTTACACATATGGTCTGATAGAACAGGTTTGACTTTATAAAGAAGTTCAAGTTTGTGTTTGGATTTTGAACAGCATATTGGATATGCTGATCAAATCTTGATCTGTCTTCAATTATTATTCAAAGTAGTTTGCAAATTAGGCTTGTAGGGAAAGAGCAGTATGGGAAAGCCAGATATTTTTTCCCCTGAATTTGGGGGCCAATGATCTGGGTCATTTAGGCAAAACAGAATTGCATGATGAAAATTCATTGTGGTAATTACGAGTTGTATTTTTATTGTTCTGTTTTGGAGCCAGTGTTTGTAACAGACTACTCTGAAGCAAGAATGAGTAGTTGGGTTGCTTAAAAAACAAAGAAGTGTTGACAAATACTGAAAGAATGTTTTGCTGAAAGATTTTTCCATAGTTAAGTACCAAATGCTTTATAGGTTGGTGATTAGGTCCTTCATGAATAGCAGACTGGTTGAAAGCAATATCATAAAGCTATAGTAAGGACAAGGATGTATATTAATAACTGCATGAACAGGTTTCAGTGTGCTGCAGGACTCATGCGCTGGCCCATGGGAAGTAAGGATCTGGCATGATTTAGGGTGGACTGGGTTTACTTGTTTGACTAGATATTGGGCTTTTTTCAACCTGCAAATCTGCTTATTTTTAGAGGAAGTAGAAGAAAAAGATAGGGATAGCTAATGGACTGAAGGCAAATCTAAAAAGACTGAAAAGTAAAAGCAGGCCTAGGATACAAAAAAGTATAAAAGGAGAGGAGAGAAGAAAAAATGGGGAACAGACCACAAATCATGTAAAGATGGTATGCAACCTGGTGTGTGGCAGGATTGAGGCAGGTAGGTAGGCACAGGATAAGAAAAAGTTAGTTCTATTTATATCCAAGAATAGGATGCACATTTGGTTCCCTTATTTAGGATGTTGTTTATGAGAGTTTTTCCTTTCCCTTATGGGATGAGGCCAAAGAAAATCCGTGTGGACCCATTTGGTGATGTGACTAACTTATACTGTCAATAATTCAGCCTTGAAAAGAAAGGCTTTCAAAGATTGTCAAAGTCATACTTTAAAATGATGACTGTGATAAATTTTGCTGGTTGTGGCCTAAACCCAAAGTAAGTTTGATGGATCCTTGCTGATGGGGGTATGTTGAGGAGCATGTCCCAAGCCACAGTGATATGTGAATGATGAAATATGTGTGATGAAAGGGCATCATTAAGTTTCTTTGAGGTAGCCGTAGTGATTGGATGAAGCCAGATTGATAGGGGTTGAGTTAATTGGAAGCATTCAAAACTGCGTATTATATGGAGTGGCAACAGTATAGTTGAGGGCTTTGTGCCATTTGCTACCAGGAAATTATACATGTTGTAAGTCTGGTCAGTAAAATGTTCTGCATGAACCTTATGAGAAATTTGATCAAAATTATCCATAAAAGCACCCCACAAATGTGCTTTATCATCATCACCTGATTCCTCTTGTTGGATCATCTCCTTTCTCCCGTTTGGTCACTTCTCGGCTAGGGTACTTTCTGTGTAGAGTCTGCATGTCCTACCTGCTTTCGTGTGGGTTTCCTCCGGGTACTACAGTTTCCTCCCACATTCCAAAGACTTGGATCTGGAGCATTTCTCCTCAGGCCTCCGCTGAAAATAGGCTCTGTCCTAGTTGGACTTTCCCAGTCAACAAATGTTAAATAAATAAATAAATTTAACACAGCATCTGGTAATCCATCAGACTGCAGGGTTACAACTCTAACTTCCTGCAGTTGTAATGATATGTCATGTTAACTGCCACCCATTGTGGCAAACAATTGCTGCTGAAATAACACTTCAGAATCCTCACACATATCTCCACTTTTTTCCTAGGTGCTCTTCAAAGCTGCATTCTGCTGAACATCCTCCATGACAGCAAGTGTGTCACTCCTATGTAAGGCACGTTACAGCAAAAAGTGGGGAAAGTTCTGGTGTTCTAGTCAAATTAATCTACTCAGTATAAATACTACATCATGTCTGTACTGAACATATGCCTAGTAGAATTAAAATGGTCAATATACAGAAATAAAGAAAAAGACAAACAAAACCAATGAACAATAGTTGTACTTAAATAGCTAATGTCATGATTTTCCATGACAATGACAACAGGCTATTTAATGTTAGTCTTGGTCTGTCTCTCTTTTTCTCTGTCTCTGTCTGTCGGTCTGTCTCTCTCTCTCTCTCTCTCTCTCTCTCTCTCACTTTCAGGTACCTCACATTTTAGCCTGATGCTCTTTTTTCCTTCATATGTGATCTAATAGAATATTTGCTTAAATTATGTACCTACTCATCTGAGACAGGGTTTCATTTGATCACTGTTGATTTTAAGGTTGATTTTTTTTGTCTAAACTGTCCAGTCATGTTAAGAAAAGGTAGAAATCCATGGAATTTCAACAGATAAACCTCATTTATCTCCTCTGTTTATCCCAGACAGAGGAACCAAGTCAAAACGACACAAAAGACAGAGACTGCTATAACTGATAAAAATAACAAAAACTAAGAAATCCAAGAGATTTAGCTGGTTGTGGCCTAAACCAAAGTACATTTGATGTATCCTTGCTGATGGGGTATGTTGAGGAGCATGGCCCAAAGTACAGTGATATGTGAATGATGAGATGCAAATGGTGAAAGGGCATCACTGAGTTTCCTTGAGGTTGCTATAGTGATTAGATGAAGCCAGATTGATAGGGTTAGGTAAAAAAAACACAACAGTCAGAAACTAAAAGATGCACTTTTTTATTTAATTATGTATTTTATTTATTTGCATTTTGTTTACTGGGATAGTCCACTAGGCCATAGAGAACCCATTTTCAGGGGAGGCCTGGGGAGAAATTCTCCACAGTATAAGAAATTAACATTTTGCATTATAAAACTGAATACAATGAATATAAGAATGAGTATATATAAAAAAAAACAGTTTGCAATACAAAAAACAGAAAAATTACAAAATCAATACAATAAATACAAGAGTATGTACAAAATATGGGAGAAATTTACAGTAGTATAATCTGAACAATGGCATAGATTAAAGATGCACAATGTGCTGTCCTTATAAACTCTATTTGCAGATGTATTATCTGCCTATATACTGAAGGATTCTCACACACAAGGAACAGAAGAAAAAAGAAAGTTATGGTTGATAAGAATTATTTTTTTTGTATTGCAGGAGACTTTATCTAAACTACCACTGAATCTTGTGAGAAAAAACTCATTTTAGAAGTTAGAGATAACAGAATTGTTCACACAGACACACACACACACACACACACACACACACACACACACACACACACACACACACACACACACACACACACACACACACACACACACACACACACACACACGCACACACACGCAGTCACCACCGTAACAGGTACAAGCATGTAAAATCTGAAGGTAATGCTACTCAATGCTAGAAGTCTAAACCTCAAAATGCACTCTCTCAAGGCACTCCTAAAAATGGAGAACATCAATATTTGCAGTAACTGAGACCTGGTTCAAGGCTCCAGAGAGCACCCCTGCAGTATCAGGCTACAACTCTTACCACACTTTTCGGCCACCAAACCAGGATCAAAACACCAAAGGTGGATAAGTGTCCATATTCACCAAGGATATTCACACCACCAGGTTAGTTGCCCAACACAATGCGTCTGAAATTCTCCAGGTGCAACTAACACTAGGTAAGACTGCAATCCAAATTGTAGCTTGCTACAGATCCCCCACCATGCCCCAAGATTCTCACTACACCTTTCTAAACATACTGGAAAATATTAATATACAATCAAACACCCTAATACTGGGTGATTTCAACTACCCTGCCATTAACTAAAACTATTCGTGTACCGACACCTTTGCTCAACGGTTCTTGGAAATCATAAATTCCAATGCCCTGGATCAACTAATCCATAGTCCCACCAGGGGCTCCAATATCCTAGACCTGGTCATTACCAACATGGAAAATCAATGCTCCACACCTATTGTCACCCCTTTGTTGGTAAGATCAGACCATAAGCTAATCACCCTTAACATTCACATCCCACCCCTACCCCCCAGTAAGGAAACCTCCATAAAAAACTTCTCCAAAGCCAACTTCATGCTATTCAAGTCAGAAATTACAAACTTCATGACACCCATACAGATGGGAACTGAAAGTTCGACTGCTGAGTCCTACACTAAGGCACTGTACGAGCACATCCACTCATGCATCAATCATGCCATCCCAAATAGAACCAAGATGCTCTCCTCCAAAAAAAGGAAGCCAATATGGTGGTCCCCTGCCATAAACAAACTTTACAACAAAAGGGAGAAACTGTTGCAGAAAAGAGGAAAATCCCAGGATGAAAAAAACTCTCTTACCAGCCTCAGTAAGAAGCTAAGATCCCTCATAAAATCCTCCAAAGCTAGTTACGAAAATAAAATTGCCAAAGATTCCAAAGACAACCACGAGGCATTCTATAGCTATGTCAAGAATCTAAATGGCAATGCTCAGATCTGCTCTGAGCTACAACAGAATGGCATTAAATATACTGATCCCAAGGATATTGCCAATATCCTGGCAGATCGATTCAGTGCCAACTTCACCCCCCTTTTACCCCCTAAATGACCCATCTCATTACAGGAAGATTGTCAAATTCCAGTAATAATGGCCACACAGGTAAAAAACGCACTCTCCAAAGCTAAGAATACAGCATCCATAGGACCAGATGACATCCCAGGCTGTGTACTACATGAGCTACAAAATGAACTGGCACCTCACCTAACTGTCATGTTTAATCATACCCTCACCTCAGGCCTCATGCCCACTGAGTGGCACACAGCTACAGTTATCCCACTCAACAAGGGGGGATCCACCATGATCCCGGGAATTACTGCCCCATCAGTCTGACGAGCCTGATCTGCAAGGCCATGGAACATATTCTCATGGAACTTATAAACAAAGACATTGGCGACCTTAAAACACTGGACCCCACCCAGTTTGGGTTCCTGAACCTGACTGACTTCTTCAAATCAGTCTCCAGAGCCGTGGACAAGGGTAAGGCAGTCCACATAGCCTATCTGGACCTTGCCAAGGCCTTTGTCACCATCCCCTACTCTGGAATCATAGATAAACTTACTAAGCTGGGCATTAATCCCTACGTCACTTGATGGGTTGCCAACTGGCTTACTGACAGAACCCACACTGTAAATGTAGCTGACTCCAAATCCAGCTCCAGACAAGTGACAAGTGGAGTACCTCAGGGTTCAGTCCTGGGACCTCTCTTATTTGGCATCTACTTCTCTGGAGTACAGGCCAACACTAAGGGACTCTGGCTAACAAAGTTCGCAGATGACTGCAAACTGGGAGCCATTATTGAATCCCCAAATTATGTCGATACTCTACAAAAGGGCCTTACAGAAACATATGCTTGGTGCCAGAGCCATGGGCTCAAGCTCAATGCCAAGAAATGTATAGTTATCCCCTTTGGGAAAAAACATGTACTGGTGAATTACCACATAGGTGGCAGTACACTAAACACCAAAAGTGTGATAAGAGACTTGGGGACACAGGTGGACAGTGGTCTCACCTTCAATAACCACATTGCCACAACAGTCAGGAAATCCTTCTATGTGGCACACCTCATCACTAAGGGCTTTTAATCCAGAAAAAAGGAGGTCATTGTCCCGCTGTACTCATCCATCATTAGACCCATTATAGAATACAACGCCCCATTTGGTATGTACCTCTCAAAACATCTGCAACAACTGGAAAGGCTGCAGAAATACCTCACTAAAAGAATCACAGGCCTAAAGCAAATGCCCTATGCTGACCACCTTAAAAAACTCCAGCTATACTCTGCCGCATATCATCTACTCCGAGGTGATCTCTGCTTAACATACAAGGCCATGTCAAACCCAGAGCTGTTGGACATGCTATACTTAAAGAAATCCCAATCCCTCAGAGCCACATGCTCCAGGGATCTAAACCTCGTCATCACAATAAACAAAACATGCTGGAGGGATAGGTACCTGACCCAGAAACTCCCCAGACTCTGGAACAGACTGCCCATACATGTCAAGCAGAGCACCTCTTTGGCCCTCTTCAAAAGGAACCTTGATGATTGGATGGGAGAAAGGAAATTCACCCCAGGGATCACGTCAGTCACCCTGCTAGACAGAGGTCCAAGGAAGTAAATAGTGTGGGAAGAAATAGTCAGGGAATTGTTATGGCTAGGCTTCTATAGGCCCTAGGGTCGATAGCCTAGTACCAACCTATGAACCTATGAACCTATGAACCCCTACAGTCAATCCCATACATAAACCCCCTATTGCAACAGACTTGCACTGTCATAAGAGACCTGTCATACCTCTGCAGACATGCACACATAGTGCCACACATATAAATACACTTACTCCCCACCATCACTACATCTTTCCTACTTCAGTCTGACCTTTTCTCCAACTTGATCTCTTCCATTGACTATAATGGAGGACTTATAGCATTTAGGCTGTGTTCATTAACATGAGCAGCCATGCTAAATTATCCAGCTGAGCTATTCTTTGAATCAGTCAGCTGCACAAATCCCTTCTGGCATGCATTTCTAGGGTAGAGCTCATGGTTAATTGTCAAAGGTTACCCCCCTGGAATATCTCATTATCATATAGCATGGCCATGGAGACAGCCCATCATGGTGATTCTACTGACCATGTAGAATCACAGCAACAGGTCTGCCTGTAAATCAGAAAGGGGATATACCAAAGGCTGGCCACTCATGTTAGAGTTGTCCCTCTCAAAATAAGCTTCTGAATCCCAGCCTTAGACTTTATAAAAAACTACATGAAAGCCACGGCATTCAGTGTTATTATATGGCAACATATGTCAGACAATATACAGCAATAATGCATATCATAAACAAAACTGTCCCACAGGAAATGCATATAAGACCGAACCAGAGAGACCCTGATAAAACAACGTACCATTTGGGGGAAAAAATACTACAAACCTCCCTTGATAAGGGCATAACAGTAGATATACAAATGACTCCTGCAGGACATATATGTGTTCCAGCTTGTTGGCTTTTGGATGCATTAGTACCCTTTATTTATTTTTTCAGTTCATTAATGAATTTAGAGCAATAAAAATAGACTTCACTAGCCACAGACATTTGTTTTTTCCCTTTTTTGGCTGATTAGTACTGCATAAGTAGAGTATTTTTGTTCTATGAAATACTCAGCTTATGAAAAGCTGGGTGCCCTTTATATTAGATGTTGTTTCCAAAAAAAAAAAAAGGCTAAAACCAAAAAAGCAAAAAAAAAAAAGTCCAGCAGAAAAACATGAAATACATAAAACAAAGTGTCAGGTCAAAAAGTTGCAAACTCCCTAAATAAGGGCATCATGAGAGATATTTAAGTTATCCCTTTTGGGTGAGTTTAGCTTAATAGTTAAGATCTTTATTTCACAGGTACAAGGTACAGAGTTTGATTCTCAAGTTGGGCTTATTGTCTGGGCTTATGATAGTCTTCTTCTTTCAGCTTTTTACTGGTTAGGGGTTGCCACAGCGGCTCACCCGTCCACTCATGATTAGGCTTATGATAGTCTACAGACTAATAATCTAACAAACAAGTGATCCAACTGACTTTCTTTGGAATACGTAAAGAACCTTCAGTTATTTTTACTTGTCTGTATTAATGCCTTCAGGCCAATAAAGCCAGACTCCTGTTATGTTAGCAATATTTCCTAATTGAGATAAATATCCAGATTTATCATTTAGGTTATTCAGAAACAAATAGTGCAGTTTGTTACATGATAGAGTTTGGTAACTGATGAGGCCTAGAGAGAGTGCAATTTAGAGATACATATAGAGTGACTTCATCAGCAGAAAAATAGTGCCATATGTATTGTATTTTACAGACCACAGAATTATTTATAAATGCATGTCAACATGCTAATGAGAGGCAGTGTGCATGCAAATGACAAAAATTAAACGTGGAAATGTGAGTTAGAAAAGTAACACAATGAGCTGTGGTGATCAGCTCCTCTGAATGCCAGCATTTATCAGTGTACAGGGATATCTCTCATGCTATGATACTAAGAGAAGCATCTGTAGTAGTTGTTTAACATGTTACTGGTTGCCCAGGCTGGCCATTATTCACAATGTTGAGCAGTGCCACTCTCCACATCACAGAAGAGCCCAACAGCAGTTGAAATGCCATCAACTCCATGACCAGAAGAACATTGTGGGCTGCTACCATTTTGTCAGATATATTATATGAGAGCAATAGAACTGTTCTACCCCCTCACATAAAATTAAAAAGTTCAAAAAATAGGATAGTGTTGAAGACCCAAATTATCCATGATGTGCACAATAGATACTGCAAATGACGTCCTCTTGTTTGAGAGGAATACGATGAAAACGCTGTTAACAGAGAGACAGTTTTATTCAGTGGATGGCATCATTTGTCACCAGGGTGACTTCTGTGTAGCTCATGAGGTTTACTAAAACCAACTCACCTTTATATACATTTAACACAGGGGGAGATCTGCAGATGACTAGTTTGGACTACGTGTGACTGGTTAAAAAAAAACTGGGGATCTGGTTTACTATCCCCATACTGTGGTTAGACTATGGCATGCTTCTCCTTCCAAGAATGTAAACAAAGTGCATTTACAGTGATTTAGACATCAAAGATTCTGTGAACATTATAAAAAGCTTTCTCAGTTATGTACAGTTTTCTAAGTTCTTTTTTAAATCTTTTAAGTGCTGTACAATAATATGCAAGCCTATAGTTTGAAAAATAATCCCTCAAATATTTTGTACGTTTTCTCAGTTCAGTCTTTTAACAAACATTAGTGCTAATCTGTTCTCTCTCTCTCTCAGATGATATCTAGTCAGGTAGCCTGCTTTTACAGGGTTATATAGACAGACACATAGCGCTTTTGCTGTAAATGAGCATAAAATGTGAAAAAAACAAGTCTGCAGGTATATTAGCAAAACAAAAAAAACAGAGAGAGAATAAGCTTCTTACAAGAAGGTTCCCTTCTTTTGTAGAATTTGATAGAAAATGTTAGCAGTTTTGCAAGCATCAACCTTGCAAATCATACACTAGTAGCTTGATATGACTCTGCAGCACATGGAGGAACATATATGGGTTTCTCAGACATCAAAAGAGAGAAAAAATGTGCAGACAGTCTAAACACAAATCATGTTTATGAGGATCCTGAGGGCCACTGAATGCATCCACATTGTTATCAGGGCCTCACCTGCACTACATGGAATCCAGTATATGTCAAATGGAAGGGGTTCCACTTCATCAACTGTCAGGTGGCATGCAATACATATGTTATTATATACGATGTATCTGTGTACCACTCAGGCAGTCCTAATGATCCCCACCTGTGATGCATGTTTAACCTCTTGTGACCTACAGCAGTGGTTCATGGGGGGTATGACTTTCCACAGAGTCATCTAGTTGGTAGGTGCAAACATTGACTTAAACAGAGTCCTCAATATACTGGTGATATGGACCCAGGTAGTAGACCACTCATAATGGTTTTCACTGTTGTGTGTTGCAGATAATGCTGGATATACGAAACCATGGATGATGACCATCATCAGCAACCCCCAGACCATGGTAGAGGTGGTGTATAACAAAGTACTTTCACATACATGTAACATAGTTAAATATGTGTTTGGACTGTGGAAGACCCACTTCCACTGTTTTAATACATCTGGTGGCATACTGCAGTATTTCTGGTGACCTCCAGTTTGACATTTTGTGGTCTGTGCCATGTGATATAACATGGTGCTATGAAAAAATTACAATATGAGGACAGTGTAGCATTGTTTGACATACCTATGGTAACAGCAGAAGTGGAAGGAGGAAAGGGGTCATCAGATAAACTGGCTACGGTGGGACCCCATGCAAGGCAGAGATAACTAGTGGCACCGGAAAAGGGGTGGTGTCTTGCCCACAGCTATGGGCAGTAACAAGACAAACAAAGAATAAAACTGATGCTTGCAATAATATATCCAGGATATGCATTAAAGAGCATTGACTGGCCATGATACTACATTGCCAAACCAAACAAATTACACAGACTGGGGGGGAGGGCAGGGCACAGTCATCATCATCATTTGCACAGGTGTAGTGTGGCTCAGTGACAAAGATCAGCAATACTATCATAGATGGTGGGGTTATGTTTCATGTACATGATAACCTTGCATATATCTATGAGGTTGCGGGGGTTAGAGACATACCTCTCAACTGTACAAATTTTTGCAGAATGTTCAGATTTTTCCCTCATATTTTAGGTTCATTTTTCATACGATTGTGGTTTTCTAGCAAATCATTGGCAAATCACTCAGGGTTTAAGTCAGAAAATAATGACAGATATTTGAGTTTCAGACTTCATACCCTTCAGAAAATCTGTGCTAATGCAAAACTTGTCATTCTATCAACTTTCCAAGTTCATAAGAGCAATATTTAGAAAGTGTCCCTATCTCTGGGCCTTTGTCCCCCCATTATTTATGGCTTTGTCCAGATTTCTTGCTCTAAGAGATTGAGAGGTATGGTTAGAGAGCACTTTCAAAAGTGATGTGTTGGGCTGTCCATGGATGGAACAGTAGCTGAATGGCAACATATGGCCCAGCAGTCTCAGTGCTGGAGGCTTTCTGTTCAAAGGATGGTGCATCACATCAGGAACAGGTATGGGAATTCCACAGTGGTCTCTTATGTGGTATTCCATTAGCATCTTGACATCGATGATGTTAAGAATGGACACAGGTAGATGTTACTCATGATAGGCTACAGAGGAGTATGAGAGTGTTGAACTAAAGGACCATGATTGGCTTTCCTAGTATGGTGCACCCATATTGAAACCAAAATAGCACTGGCCACTCCTAGAGGTAGATGCAGCCATGCACAGTATGAACTGTGAAAATCTGGCATGTGATTGTGCAATGCATCTCTATCCCCTAGCATATCCACAGTGGCTAATTGCCTGCATCATCATGGAATGCACCACTGGATACTACCTGTGTCACCAATTCCCCACCAGAGGCATGTCTGTTCCAATGCCCTTTACATCATGTTACTCTGTATATGTTGAAAGATGTCCTGCAGTTCCTGCAGCATTTGCAGTTCCTTATGCAGGCCACATGGTATGCTCAACATCTCTGTCATGGTGTATGTATAATGGCTACCTATGCCTGGTTCTCTAATCTGCACATCTCCTGATTGATGCCAAGGGTGAAACCCAGGTCTGGGGATGCCCAAGCATCATGTTAGAGATGGCCAGCTACTTGCCTCTTTGCTATGGTGGGTGCACACACCTCACAGACAGTGAGACCCTCTGATGCTATCTGTGCTGGTAATATCTGTGTAGGGTGGGGTTTGCATGGACTAAATGACCTGTACTTAACACAGTTGATTCCAGGGGTTCATCCAACCCCTCCACAAATGCCAAACTGAGGGTGATATAAGTGTGACCTCCACAGCTAGCATTATTCACAGTGACACTGTATTATCAGATTGTACCACATAAATAGTGCTATTATTGTCAGCCACTGGTGACCAGCTGATACCAGGCATGTTCTGACCTGTTGTGCTAGATCATCTACCAGGGGAACCTGTGAATATATACACATAATACACCCATGGCAATGCTGGATCATTCTTGTGACTCCCTCCACCATGTGTCAACCAGGCTGCTACATGTCAATTTTATACATAGCCTCTGGACATAAGCGTACATTATGGTGCAGAGTATTACTTATGCAGGCCTGATTTTCTTGGTTAACAGATATGTGTTTACCTGAGTAAAACATTCACTATTGCATTTTAGTATTCTGCAGTAATGGCACATTCTGATGCCAGTTTGGTACATTCCCTACAGCCACATTGACAGCCATCATCAGTCAAGCTCAATCATCCAAGCTACTGCCAGGCAGGAGAGTTCTCACTCTCACCAATGTGAGAGACAAGGAATCTCTCCATCTCCTTAAGATACATCTATGCTGCTGAGCCACTCCAGTGGTCAAAGTATCTCTGGTAATTTCCTGTACCTTGGCCTTGACATGCAGTAACATACCAGTGATTCTATGATGCTACCCCATGTTGCACCTGAAGAAGCTGCCCACTGCAATGTTGTCCTGCACCAGTCCCTGCCCACCTCATAACTTATTTATTTATTTATTTTACATTTGTTAACCAGAGGTGTCTGACTGAGCCAAAAAGGCCCTTTTTCAGCAGGGGCCCGGGGAGAAAAGCTCCACAAAGAAAAGATACATTTAGTTATTTAGACATGATCAGTATACACACAAATTACAAAAGACATGTTTTACAGTGGTATGCGTCACATCAACAGTTACAGTGAAGAGAACAAACAAAAGAAAATATTAATTTAAAAATAAAGGTAATTAATAGATTTGTGGTGTACAGCTGAAATTTGGAACATAGGTAGAATACATACATATTACACAGGTACAGTACATACATTGTAGATTAGCCAGTGTTTGTGAGTAAGACTGAAAACTATTATCAAGTACTCTAGATTTAGTATGTATACCTTATCCGCTTTCACTAGCCTGGGGAGCAATCATGGCGCTGCCAACTTTGCTTGAGATGTTGCCTGATGAGGTCTTTGAAAGAGGCTTTGGATGATGTGTTTTGAATGCTTGTGGGGACAGAGTTCCATTTTTTAGCCACTGAACTACTATATAGCGCATCTCCAAAGCTATTGTAGCTGTTGGTGACTTCTAGTAGTAGTTTGCTTGATGTTCTAAGAGGCCTTTTGGCTGAGTGATGTTGTACTAGGTTTTTGAGGGCAGGACACTTATTAGGGAGGTAATACATAGAATGACAGAGGCAGAGCTGATTGTAGGTTAGGAGGTTGAGCAGTTCAAGCCAGTGGAGCTGTCTCAAAGCATTACAGTGATGAGTTCTATATGAGCAATTTGCAGCAAAGTGGGCAATTCCATTATAGCAGGCTTCCATTTTGCTTAGTTCAGTTTTGTTGAGATTAGTCAGAATGGGAGATGCATAGAGTAGGGTGAATAGAAGTTGGGAGCGAGCAATGGCTGATCTTGTGTTGTTGGTAAGAGATGGTTTGTTACGGTAGAGTGATCCCAGTTTGGCATGTACTTTTTTAATAGTTAAGTTGAGATGACTATCAAATTTTAGGTGGGAGTCTATGGTTATTCCTAATAGCTTCTTCCTGTGCCACTGGAGCGATTGGAGTAGCATTTTTGGAGTAGATAGTGAATTGATTGTTATCAGTGTTTTTGTTAGAACTGGTTATAATCTTAAGCTGAGTTTTCTTTGGATTGAAGATAAGTTGGGCTTTGGTAAGGTAGTTTTCAACATCAGAAAATGCTAGTTGAGTTGTTTGCAGGAGGGTGGGAATGTTTTGTGCAGCACAGATTAAGGCAGTGTCATCTGCATACTGAATGGTAGATACATACTGTGTGGAGGTATGGAGGTCATTTGTGAAGACTGTGAATAGTAGTGGTCCTAAGATAGAACCCTGTGGGAGTTTGGTACCAGGTAAGAGTGGAATTTGATAGGTGATATTGGTTTAGTTTGTTTAGCAGGATTTGGTGTGAGACTGTGTCAAATGCTTTGGACATATCCAAAAAAAAGAGTTGACATCTATAGGCCTTAATTTTTGAGATGGTTTTCTGTGACTGTGAAGCAGAGGAGGGCTGCAGTGGTACTACGGGCAGGTCTGAAACCATGCTGAGTAGGTGACAGGATGTTGCTGTCTAGGAGATAGTTTAGCATCTGGGTATGGATGCATTTTTCTAGGATTTTGGCCAGGGGGGAGAGTAAAGCAATGGGTCTGTAGTTATTAAGTTCAGTGGAGGTCCCACGGAAGAAGGCCTTGTGTACTTTTCCCTTTTCAAGGATACACATTCCATGAGTGTGTGTGTGTGTGTGTGTGTGTGTGTGTGTGTGTGTGTGTGTGTGTGTGTGTGTGTGTGTGTGTGTGTGTGTGTGTGTGTGTGTGTGTGTGCATGCTCAAGACCTGTACTAGCACTTGGGTGGTGAACTTATCCAGTTGTTGCTGTTCCTCCAGCTCCATGACAAGATGTGTATACCTAGAGGTTACACATATGGCTAAGAGTGTTTGTGTTTGTGTGTGGGAGCATGACTGCCCATGCCAGCCAACTGACTCAAAACTGTCCAAGCTTACTTACAGTCATCACAGTCCTGTGTGTTGCTAAACTATAATCATCCTGACCCTGTGCCGTACTGTGATAGCAGTGGGCATGTTAGCCATGACTTCTGTCCATTGCACCTGGGCAGATATCATAGTCTTTGTATGGTATAGTGGAGGTTCTATAACCCTGCAACATGTCATAGGTTCATAGGTTCATAGGTATGTACTAGGCTAATGGCCCTGGAGCCTTTGCAAGCCTAGCCCATAGGATTACCCTGGCATCCTGCCACTTGACATTAGTTCCCAGTGCCTCTGTCGATTAAATCCACTGCAGTGATCCCTGGGATGTATTTTCTATTTCCCATCCACTCGTCAAGCTTTCTCTTGAAGAGGACCAGTGAGGTGGTCTACTTGACATGTATGGGAAGTCTGTAGCATGGGCAGTCTCTGGGTTATGAACATTTCCCTCTAGCATGTTCTTCTGATTGTGGTAATGAGGTTGAGGTCTCTGGAGCATGTGGTGCGGATGGATTGAGATTTCTTTAGATGTAGCACTTCTAACAGAGCTGGGTCAGGCAAGGCTTTGTAACTCAGGCAGAGGTCACCTCTAAGTAGGTCATATGAGACAGAAAATAGTTGCAGTCCTTTTAGTCTGTCCATATAGGACAAATGTTTAAGGCCTAGGATCCTTTTTGTGAGGTACTGCTGCGACCTCTCCAGTTGTTGCAGATGTTTAGTGAGGTGCATGCCAAATGGGGCATTGTACTCAATGATTGGCCAAATGAGAGAAGAGTAGAGGGAGACAATGTCCTGTTTCTTCCTGGATGCAAAACCCTTAATAATGAGATGTGCCACATAAAAGGAACTTCTGACCACAGTGGCAATGTGGTGGTCAAAAGAGAGGTTGCTGTCAACCTGTGTTCCTAGATCTCTTATAATGCATTGTGTGTTCAGTGGACTACCATCGATGTGGTAATTCATGGGAACTGTTTTTTTTTTCCAAAGTGGATGGTGACACATTTTTTGGTATTGAGCTTAAGGCCATGGTTCTGACACCAGTCATTGGTCTCAGTGAGTCCATTCTGTAGGACGTCAACATCACTTGGGGAGGTAATAATAGCTCCCAACTTGCAATTGTCTGCAAACTTTATCAGCCAGAGTCCCTTTGTGTTGGTCTGGACTTCAGAGAAGTAGATACCAAACAGGAGAGGACCCAGGACCTAACCCTGTGGGACTCCACTTGTGACTGGTCAGCAGTCTGGCTTGGAGTCAGCTACTTTCACACTGTGGGTTCTACCTGTGAGCCAGTTTGCAATCCATCTAGTGATATAGGGGTTGATGCCTATCATAGTGAGTTTTTCTATGATTCCTGAGTGGGGAATGGTGTCAAAGGCCTTGGCCAGATCAAGGTAGACTGTATGAACTACCTTGCCTTCATCCACAACTCTGGTGACTGACTCAAAGAAGTTGACCAAGTTGAGCAGGCATGATCTACCCTTCACAAAACCAAACTGTGTGGGATCCAGAGTTTGGAGATTCCCTATATCCTTATTTCTTAGGTCCATGATGATGTGTTCAATAGCTTTGCATATCAGACTCATCAGGCTAATGGGACGATAGTTCCCAGGGTCTGTAGTTGCTCCTTATTTATGGAGAGGGATGACTGTAGCAGTGCACCATTTGGTTGGGACAAAGCCTGAGTTGCAGCTGTAATTGAACATGGCACACAGGTGATGTGCCAGTTCACTCTGTAGTTCATGTAGAACCCAGCCAGGGATATTGTCAGGTCCCATAGAAGCTGTATTTTTGGCCAATGCTGTTTTAACCTGTGCAGCAGTAATACTGGGTACTTGGTAATCTACTGGTATTGTGACTTTCCTCTTGGGGGGAGAGAGGGGTAAAGTTGGCACTGAATCTGTCAGCCAGTATATTGGCAATATCTGTTGGCTCAGTATAGGAGGTACCATTGTGCAGTAGCTCAGAGCAAATCTGGGTATTGGCCATGGAGATTCTTTACATAAATATAGAAGGCCTTGTGGTTGTCTTCACTATCTGCTGCAATTCTGTTTTAATCGCTAGCTTTAAAGGATTTGATGAGGGATCTCAACTTTTTCTTGAGGCTGATAAAATAGTTTTTTCCAGTCTTGGGACTTCACCTTATTCCACATCAGTTTCCTCCATTTGTTGTAGAGTATGATTATGGCATGGGACCACCAGATTGGCTTCCTTTTTTGAAGGAGAGCGTCTTGGTTCTATTGGGTATGGCTGGATCCATGCATTTGTGTACGTGTTCGTACAGTGCATTGGTGTATAATTTGGAGATCATGCAACTAATCTCCATTTGCATGGGTGCCGTGAAGTTAGCCACCTCTGTTTTAGGAGCCCAAAGTTAGTTTTGTAGAAGTTTTTTATGGTTGATACCTTTGTGGGGGTGGGGTGGGAGGGATGCGGATTTCCAAGGTGATTACTTTATGATCGGATCTAACCAGAGAAGAGTTGACTATTGGTGTAGAGCAATGGTCACTCATGTTAATAATGACCAGATCAAGGATGTTGCTACCTCTAATGGGGGTAAAAACAAGCTGGTCCAGGGCATTGGAATTAATGAATTCCAGGAAATATTGGACAATTGTATTGGTACATGAGTAGTTTTCCCAGTTAATGGAGGGGTAGTTGAAGTCATCCAGTATGAGAGTGTTAGGACCCTAATATTCTCCAGGATGCTTAGGAACATAGAGTGTGAGTCTTGGGACATGGTTGGGGACCTATAACAGGCTACAACCTGAATCGCTGTCTTACCCAATGTTAACTGCACCTGAAGTATCTCAGATGAGTTATGTTGGGATACCAGTCTGGAGGTGTGCACATCCTTTATGAATATGGAAACACCACTGCCTTTGGAGCTTCAGTCCAAGTTCTGGGGCCAAAAGGTGTGGAATGAGTTAATGCCTGGTAGTGCAGGGGTGTTTTCTACTGCCTTTAACCAGGTCTCTGTTATGGCACAAATGTCGATGTTCTCCATTTTAAGGAGGGTTTTCAGCAAGTGCATTTTGAGATTAGGACTTCTAGCGCTGAGCAGCATGAGCCTCAAATTGCATTTGTTTGTGGCTGTTATGGTGGTAATTTGGTCTTTGGAACACCACTTAAAAAGGCACTATAGTGGTGGCAAGAGCCTTGGCCAGTACCCTGAAGCCCAGGGGTGACAGATGCAGGCTATCTCTGGCAAAGCATTGAGGTCTGTCAGTCATGTCATCCCAGGCAGACAGATACTGGATCCCCTTTGACTGACACCAGAAACTCAGCCAATTGTTGAAATCAATCATTTTCTGCTTTTACTGTGGTATCATTCTGAGTGATGGTAGGATGTTGCTCAGGGCTAGGGTTATACTTGCCTGGGCTGCATAATCCGAGAGCTCGTCCATGTCTCTTTTCATGTAGGCCAGGGAGGTACGTCTCAGGTCATTTACACCCACACGTACAATGACAGAGTCATATTTGTACCTGTTGTTGAGGGACCTGAGTATGTGCGTTACATTGTGGATCCTAGCACTGACAGGCAGCTGACTGTTACTTTCTCCTTATTCAACCTAGTGAGTGGGACATCAGTGTGTCTCACTATCGAGTCACCTATGACTAGTGTGTTGGGCATGCTGTTTTGTCTTAGGGGATTTGGTTGAGTGGCACACTGTTTAGGAGAGTTATGTATCTTGTGATTAGTGTTGTCTTGTGGTGGTTGAGCGTGTTTCTGCCTTGGAGTTCTCTACTGTTTGGGTAGATTTTTATTGAGAGCCTCTGCGAAGGTGGGTGTGCGGTTTGTGTTTTTATGTGAAGGCAGTGCTGGCGTGTGTTCCGGAGGGCTATATGTTCCATCTGGTGTGGTGCAAGTGTTGACCTTCTCCTCTTGACCAGCTATTCTGGTCTTGGTTGGAGAGTGCATGGCTTCCAATTTGGATATATAAGTGCATCTCTCATATGTCTGAGCATTGGGAGGTAAGAGGAGAGGGTTGTCAGTGTACATGAGGCAGTTGCTACATTGCCTCAGGATGCCCAAGCTCACCAGGTTAATAGGAGAAAGCACAGGGAGCTGACCTTTAGACATGCCTGGAGGGGTGGGCATTAATAATAAGTACTGGAGCTGTTTCCTTCTAGAACGTTTAGTGCTGGTAGCACTTTTGTGTGCTACAATAATTGCTACAAGAAGTCTGGTAAAGTGCTAGATTAATAAGCTAGTAAAAGTGCAGGAGAGGAGAGAACTAGTAGATCTAAGGGACAAATTGAAGACCAGATTTTGACACTGCTCAGAAGCTTGCAAACAGTCCTGGATACAGCAAATCTGTATCTGGACTAGACTAGTTACAGGAAAGGGGGGAAAGCGCAAATGCGGGATTTTAAACCAGAAAGTTGAAAGAGATGGAAAAACTGCCCAAATGGCCAATATACTACAATTTCTGGACCAGAAACCACTCCTCTTGTGGTAGATAGGCTACCTAGTGCTTACTACTCCCACAGATAAACCAGAAGGCTTCCCTTCAACACAGAAAGGCTTGGGGGGCTCAAAAGCATACAAACAGTCCTGGATATAGCAAATCTGTATCTGGACTGGACTAGTTTCAGGAAAGGCAGGAAACAAGCTTAGATTTTTTTTACAGAAAAGCAGCTAAAACAGCACTAAAACAATTCAAGTGCAGTGCAAGCTAGCATACTTGAGTGTGTAGCAGTATTAAAGCAAATACAGTTTAAATAAATACAATTTATTCAAAATGTATTCTGAACTGAATTCATTTATTGTCTTATTCAACTCTGAACAGTTAAGAAGTGCCAAAAATATACTTATCAGATGAGAAGAACACTCAGTCAGAGGACAAGGAGATTGTAGCAAAGTTTTTTTTTCAGGAAAGTGGAAAGGGAGAAAGGAGGAGCAGAAGATAATTCAAGGTTAAGAAACTAAGTGGGTTGGCCTTCTCAAGTGTTCTCTCGGTATTAGGTAGAATGAGCTAATGACACTAGATTGGGAGGAGTGTTCCAGATTGCATGTACAGTAGGGGCGGGCAACTGCAAAACCACCACGTATAAAAACAGGATACCAATAGAGAGAGAGGGTGGGAAACTAAACCGGTTATGATACACTCCTTGGCAGGAAATCAAAACAAACACAAATAGATGTTTAACAAGTGGAGAAAATTTCCACTTAATACCTCACACACAGTACAACTAGCTAGAAAAGATTTACAAACAGTGTGACAGTAAAAACCTTATTTATCAGGCCTTGTGAGGCAGAAAATTTTAATACAACTGTGCAGATTAGTTTATAGCTATATAACACAGCAAAAACTATCCAGCAGACAACAAAAGTGCTATAAATATAAGCAATAACTGGTAAAAATAAGCAAAAAACAGGATACTTAAAGTAATATATCACAGATCAGAGTTTTATCAGTGCCCTTCCTCCAATCAGCTCTGAGTAAAATGGCAGAGAAACTCACAAGGTAACCTCTTAAGTAACAGAAAGTTGAAACTTGAAACAACTTTAAAAAACTCGAAAGAGCCAATGAGGTGCTTACTACAAGCATTAGTCCAGGTAACCCCAATCAGCCAATGACCATAAACATTACACTCTCAATGCAATGCAAAATAGTTTATGCTAAACTAAGATGGCCTAGAACATGTGCTCAGACACACATCCTCTGCAAATAACCAACTAGGTCCAGAACACAAGCCTTATATGGACAATGCTACAGCTACTGCCTAATACTACCTATGCAGATGCAGAAAACACTACAGAAAAACAGCAGTCAGCCTTTAAATGAAAGTTTTAAACATATAAAGGAGCAAGGAGACTCTAGAGAATGATTTTAACTGCAAACAAACCAGTTATATAATACACTCCTTGGCAGGAAATCAGAACAAATGAACACAAACATATGTTGAACAAGTGGAGAAAATTTCCAGTAATACCTCACACGCAGTGAACCTAGCTAGAAGAGATTTACAAACAATGTGACAGTAAAAACCTTATTTATCAGGCCCTGTGAGGCAGAAAATTTTAGTACAACCATGTAGATAATTTTATAGCTATAAAATGCAGTAAAAAGTATGCAGGAGACAATAAAAGTGCTCTAAATATCTATAAGCAATAACTAGTAAAAATAAGCAAAATATGGGATACTTAACGATATATATATAACATATAAGAATTTTGTTCATTACCATTCCTCTGACTAGCTCTGTGTAAAATGGCAAAAACACTCACAAGGTAACCTCTTAAGTAACAGAATGTTGAAACTTGAAACAACTTTAAAAAGAGCTTGAAAAAAAAAAACAATCAGGTGCTTACTCCAAGCTGAAGTCCTGGTAACCCCAGTCAGCCAATGTTGATAAACATTACATTCTGACTTCAATGCAAAATGGTTTCTGTTGAAACTAAGATGGCTTGGAACATGTACTCAGACGCACAGCCCCTGGAAACAACCAACTAGGCAAAGAATACAAGCCTGAAAATGGGCAATGCTCCAGCTGCTACCTAACAGTACTTAGGCAGAAAACACTACAGTAATGTTTATCACAGCAAAAAACATTAGAGAGCCTTTAAATGAAAGTTTAAAACAGATAAAGGAGCAAGGAGACTCTAGAGAATGCTTTTAACTGCAAACAAACCAGTTACATGATACACACCCTGGCAGGAAATCAAAACAAATAAACACAAACAGATGTTTAACAAGTGGAGAAAATTTCCAGTCAATACCTCACACACAATGAAACTAGCTAGAAAAGATTTATAAACAGTGTGACAATAAAACCCTTATTTATCAGGCCCTGTGAGGCAGAAAATTTTAGTACAACAATGGAGATAATTTTATAGCTATAAAATACAGTAAAACATATGCAGGAGACAATAATGTGTAAAATGGCAGAATAACTCACATGATAACATCTTCCCCCAGATTCACGAATCCTCCGTGTAAGACTAAATAAGTCTTACTCAGAAACTGCAGTTGAATGGTATGGCGTCAACATGCCATGCATATTCATGAGGGCATGCTGACTCCACTCCAAGTCCAACACGGACTGTGCAGGAAGGCATGTCTGACTGCTGAGCAGTCCAAAGGTCCACGCCCCTGCACGTGTCTGAATTGTGAAATGTCAACACACATGAGCGAGTCCACTCAAATGTCTACATACCCAACACTACACTCCCTCACATTGTAAACCCCAGTACAGTTATGAAAAGTAAAACTTTATTTTTTTTTCTAATTCCCGATATAGCTGCCCGTATTTGTGCGTGTTTGCGCGGGTGTGCCCATTGCTTAGCTGCAGTTAGCAATCTCGACATTGAAGAGCATAATAAGGAATGTTTATGCAAATTAAGCCAAATAGCAATAGGTAGTGGTAGAGCCTTCGCACAAAGAGGAGGCAGTCACGGTTCGAGTCCCACCACTCCCCTTTCAATTTTATGTTTTAAATTAGTATATGAAATAATTTCTGACATAAATGATTAAAATTTTACTAAAAAGCATTGATATGTCCTATGTATCAGTGAACAAAATGTATATTCATAAAGGATCCTGACATATAATTGCCTGCAGTTAAGCAGCACTTTACCCAATGCAATAGAGTTGCCCATAGCTAAATAGCCCTTTACCCAGCGCAATATAGTTGCCCGTAGTTAAGCAGTGCTTTACCCAGTGCAATGTAGTTGCCATTAGCTAAATAGCACTTTACCCAGTGCAATAGAGTTGCCCATAGCTAAATAGCACTTTACCCAGCGCAGTCGGTTTGTGTGGAGGTGTGTGCCGTGCCAACCAGCGCACCATCGGGCAACGTGGAGCAACGTAGAGCAAAGTTGCCTAAACACAGCCACACCCCCTAGCCTGTCTGGACAGTAGTAAAATAAAAAGCAATGACAAGGCTTGAACACAGAACACTGTGCACCATAATCAAAATACTGAACCACTAAGCCATGACAGCTTAGGATTAACAGCCACTGCTAACATACATATACTTATAAATGGTAGATTAACCATTGCTAAGCAGGTCTGCAGTCAGCCAAGAATTTACAAAAATGGCCTATCACAAAAAAGTGCGGGAAATGCGGCATAGTTAAGCCCCATAGGTGGGAATACTCGCCATAACTCATTGTAACTCCCATCTCCAGTTAGAATGGCTGGTGCTGGAGAGGGTACTCGCTTTCGAGCACAATGCTTGGGCATCAAGGAGTCAAAATACATAGTTTGGCTCCTTGTCCACCATCATGAGTCAAGACTCCTGCAGGGCCAGTTCCAAGGGATGGAGTACAAGGCAGAGGCTTGGAACTGGTTACCTCATGATCTCACCAGTGCCACAGGCATTCCTCGGACTGGTGAGCAGGTCCGTCACCACCATGCAGACCTGAAGAGATGGAAGCAGGACCCACTGAACCAATGGATACAAGAGGCCCGTGACATGCAAGATGCCCCACTACTGAGTAGGTAGCCATGGAATGCAGTATGTAAGACATGCTAATTTAGTGTATATAATGGATAGGTATGTCTCAATATCCCTTCATTTACTTCACAGCTGCAGGTGTCCGTGCTGTGAATCAGCAAGCCTATGCAGATAGGCTGCTAAGGCTGCGCCACCAGGCAGGTTAGTAATTATTCTGCATGTATGGTTATATAAAATAGGTGAGAGAGCCTGAAAGAATGTGTTGTAGTCCAATAATACAGCCATAAAATGCCCTGAATAATATCTCTGCATGTACTGTTATATAAAATAAGTCAGAGTGCCAGAAAAAGAGTGTAGTAACCCATTAAGAAAGGTAAATAAGTCTGGAATAATATCTCTGCATGTACTGTCATATAAAATAAGTAAACGAGCCTGAAACAGAGTGTTGTAACTTATTAATAAAGGTATAATATGTCTTGAATATGTCTTCCGTATGCACTGTAATATCAAATAAAGGAGAGATCCTGTAGAAAAGTGTGTAATGTAATTAATAAAGGTATAATACTTGGAGTGTGTCTGTGTCACTTACTTTGAAATGTTGTTGTACCCTTGCATTATACAAATAGTACTGTTGCAATAAGTGCTGTCAACCCACAGTTGGGCAGTCCCATATAAAGTGGATGATGGAAGTGCCAGTAGCTGTGAAGCATATATACAGTCCTCAACAGTCAGTTAATGGCTGGCATGCATAAGTAAATATGGCACATGAGTAGCTTGTTAATGTGTTCCCCAGAAATGTGAGTGTGCTACATGAAATGTAGGGTCCTGTAGAAATTTAACTGAAAATGTCACATGAACACATCCAGATATGTAGATATAGAAATATAAATAAAATAAATAACTATGTAGCAGTAACATCGGCATCTTGGACAGTTAGTATGTCAGATATAGGTCAGGTATATAATGAACTAGCCAAGCCCATTACACAACCTAATGCGTGTTGCCAAGTGTAATAATACATGTAGGGGATCTACACCTGCAATGTAATTTAGACTAAAAGTACTTATAAGATATTAATTTAGGTTTCTTTCTACACACTACTGTATGTGCATAAACAATGCAATTTCACACCTCACTGGGTATGTCTAATCTCAAAACATTTGTTGGGACATATGTCATATTGTTCTATAAATATCTGCATTTACTTTGATGCATGTGCCCTGTTCAAACACCACAATCTTGGTGGCCTGTTGCCACCAATCATCCATGCATGTTGTTGAAATGTTCACTGTCGTTCAATATATGCATGTGTTATGCATGCGTTATGCTTGTTGTTTAACTGTTGGAACATTGGTGTGTTGGGTTAATGGGAATATTACTGCATGCTGTTACAACGAATTTGGAATGCTGTTGTTTATGTTGTAATTAAACACACCTAATCACAGAACGTATGGAAAGGCCGGTCCCAGCGGACCCACCTGTCCCTTCTCAGCTGGCGATTGCACCTGGCACCAGCAGGTCCGGTGCCCAGCCTGGGCTCCCCTCCTCCATTGGTCCTGTGCCACCTTTGGGTGGAAGCACTGTAGGGGATGGGGCTCGTCCCCTCTGTGCAAGCATGGGTGGAGAAGGGCCACCTGTCACCCTCCGAAGGGTCCAGGCTGTTCAGTCGCTGATCCCCTATGCCAGCTTGAGGCGAGAGTGGCGCGACTCATGGGTGAGCCTGCCCCTCCTACTCAGCCCCCAGCACAGCCACCCTCAGGGCTGTGAAGGTGCAGTGGTGACTGCCCATGGGTGGGGATCTCAGTTCCACTGTTACCATCTGTAGGCTCATGGGCTTGCGATTTCCAAACATCCGTCCCCATTAATTGTGTTCACCTACCCCATGTGTCATACTCCGCCCCTGTATGCGTCTTGTTTGTCTTGTCTGTTTACCTCCCCAACCTACCTCCCCAAATATACCTACTTCCTCTACCTCACTTTCCACTCTCAACTGAAAAAAAAAAGGGCAGTCTGTTCCCACAAAAAAATGATGCCCCATACACAGCTGCCTATTTTGCACACATGCCCACTGGACATGTAAACTGATAATTATAATTGGCAGTACAACATACTTTGTTGTCCTCACCCCTCTCTCAGGGGTGGAAGGTTTCAAATTTCACTCCAAATTTATTGCATATGCACAGCTGTTGTTGGTAAAGAAATGGGCAGCTATGGACCTTCCCAACACCCGTCCTGCACATCCCGAGCTTGTTTCCCTACTGTCTTTCCCTCTTTGTGCCCCCTTTTTCACCACTTTCCTGTCTCCCCATTTTCTTTTCTTTCAAAGAAATTGGCATGGGGGTTAGCGGGAGCAAGCATTTTTAAGCAGTAGTTAGCAGGTTTAAGCGAGTGTGCGCATGTGTGCGCTTAGCTAAGTATTGGCAAGCATTATGCAAACCTGCGCAAACTCGCTTACAACTGCTTAAAAGTGCCTTAGTCACTCTTCATGGCAGGGCCCTTGTTCTGCTGAGCAGCAAAATAAAACACCGCTGTCAGTCTCGAACCCCGGACACAGTAGACTGCATGAAGTAACACTAGGCCACAGTAGATTTACAACAAGTTGGTGCTGTAATAAATATATCATGCATTACAATGAGTGAATGTAAAGGGAAAATAGGAATGTCATAACACAAACCCTGTTCTGTGGATCTTTACCAGCAGTTGTTGTGGAATTGCATGACATGACTGTGAAATGAGAACCAGACATTCTAGCAGGAATAATGTTACAGTAGCACTTTACAAACCCCACAAAGTATCAGAGCAGGATAAACACTGGCATATTTAAATAGGGCAGAGGCCATACTTCCCAACTGTGACTGCTTTTCAGGGATGTCCCTGATTCCTAAACAAATCTTAGCTTTGTCCCTCAGAATCCCTCTGAAAAGTACTGATTGTAGGCCGAAGAGTGGGGAATTACACTTAATGAATAATGTCAATAAGTAATAGTACACACTGCATGCACATCAGAACAGGTGTATTAATACATATACTCAGATTCACTCACAGTCTGAACTTAATGTCTGTAATGTATTACAGGTGTACCCCACTTATATGTACCTTTCCCTGAGGCTTTTTAAATATATACCTGAGTGTATAAGAGGCCTGGCAGAGGTAGAAACACACAGGCATTTCAGCTTGTCTGCTGTTACACACTCTGCAAATAGCTTTGGAATGAGTCCCAGAAGCATACCCTTATGTAGGAGTACAACATAGAAATATCAAAGGATGTAGCCATGTACTGTTAGCAACCAACTGTGACAATGCCATTGTTCCAGTGCAGAAAAGACTGGTGTAGTGCACAGACAAAGAATAATAGGCTAATCTCTGGCTACCATCTGGATATGACCAGAAGTGGGAGCTACGCAGACAGACTACTTGCCTTGTTAGACTAACAGGTACACAGCAACCCTGTATGTTCAGCAAGATAAACATCACACAATAATATATAATGCTCTCTGTACTTCTGCACTCCTACCCAAAAGAACAATATACCTGTGTATTCAGGCTCTACCAAGGATGTAGGTAGGCATACTCAGTACTGAAATGTGTCCAGTTGTCTTGAGCAGCCCATGCTAATGTCAACACAAATAAACAACAAACTGTTCAGAAGTGATATAATTAATATTTACAGTATAGTAGTTCACAAACAGTTCATGTGCCAGAGGAATACATTGCAATAACTACTTTTGTATGGCAGTTAATTGTCTAATTAGAAAAGAAAGTACATACTCCCATGTATCTTGTGTAAGCATGTGGAGGGGTGAGTAAAGTTCTACACTGACAAGTGTGTACTAAAAGCAGCAACATTCAGGTTTGAGTACAACATGCAAATCACTGGCTGCAACCCTAGCTTCAGAGATAAGAAGTATACCAACCTTCTGACTGACACAACGGTGTCCACAGCAAACAAGCATGGGCCCCACTTTGGAAAGCTGAAAGGGCTACGCCTACTTGACCTAGCATTTTATAGCAGTGGGCTGCTATGACAGTGAGTAGTGCAATTACCACACAGCAGGCTGCATGCAATTAGTAAATGGTGGGCACCAATTGGTGCAGAGGCCATCACATGCACATGTGCAGATGCCTAGAAAAGCAGGCTGTACTTGCAGTCTGCACATGCAATAATCTCATTGCAGCAAGAGAGTGAGAGAGAGAGAGAGAGAGAGAGAGAGAGAGAGACAGAGACAGAGGCAGAGGCAGAGACACAGACACAGACACAGACAAAGACAGACAGAGAAACACAGAAAAAGAAAGAGCAACAGACAGAAAAGAAAAAAAAAATACATTTCCTTTAAAAACAAATGGAACACAGCAATACAAATGAAAGGTATGTAACACATATGTATTTGCTGGCATGTAGTAGATGTTTATGAAGAGTACTCTACATACTGTGAATCATCCATATGTGGCAGCAGTACGTATTTCTATGTATCAGTACATGTGCATAGGGCAAGGGACATACTACAACTGTTTGTGAAGGGTATACATATATACATTGTTGAAGGTTGTTATGTGCATATTTCTATGTAGGTTGTACTATGTGGAAAAGAAAAAAGCATGCCGTGCTGGTATATTACATGTGGTGGTTAAATGCTGTGGGTATGCTCTGTCAGTTTTGCAGTGTTGTAGCCAGTGAGGCCTGCTAAAGCTACATGGGCTGAGGACACCTTCAATGCAGTCTGTACAATGCTGTGCAATATTATTACATAACTGTATATCTCACAACTGTCGCATAAGTGATATTCCCACCATGAATAGTGGACTGTATATGTGCCTATATGTACATCTATATGTACAGCAATGGATATTTATACGTATGTGTGTATGTATGTGTGTGTGTGTGTATATATATATATATATATATATATATATATATATATATATATATATATATATGTATATATATATATATATATATTTATACATAGATAGATATGTAGATATATGTATATATATATATATATATATATATATATATGGATAGAGTGAGAGAGACATGGGGCATACTTACTGTGACAGGTGCCTGGCGACCAAGATATGCACTGAAGCTCACTGTTGACACTGCAGTGCCATCCCTTCTTGCCAGAACACTGTACCCATTAACTACCACATAGGTGTTAGTCTACCTAACACCGAAGGTGTGATAAGGGAATATGGGACACAGGTGGACAGTAGCCTCCTCTTTGATAATCACAGTGCCACACTGGTCATGTACTCTGTCTATGTGGTACACATCATCACAAAAGGTGTGTCATCTAGGGAAATATAGGTCAGTGTTCCCCTCTACTTATCACACTTAAAACCCATTGGAGAGTACAATGTCAACTACAGCAACTGGAAAGGCCACAGACATACATCACAATGAGTAATACCAGCCTCAAACAGATGCCCTATGCAGACCGACTCACAAAACCACAGCTACACTGTGTTGAATAGCGCCTACCCAGAGGTGACCTCTGCCTAACATACTGAGCTATGTCACACCCATAGGTGTTGGACATCCTCCAGGTAAACATATTACAATCCCTCCCAGATACACACTCTAGGGCCCTACACCTTGTCAGCTCACTAAACAGCACATGCTGGAGGGATAGAGTCCTAACTCAGAGACATGCCACACTCTGGAACAAACCACCTATCAATAGCAAACAAAGCTCCTCATTAGCAGTTGTCTTAAATACTCCTGATGATTGTTTGGGAGATAGGAAATACACCCCGGGAATCACCTCTGTGGCTCTGGTTGACAGGGGCAAGTAAAATTAAATTACATGTGTGTCAAAGGCCAGGGTAGCATATGGCTAGGCTGCTGTAGGCTCTAGGGACAATAACGTATTACCTACCCATGACACGAAGCACACACACATGTACTTAGTGCAATAATTGCTGTGTGAGGTTGACTGAGTGTGATGGTGAATGTGTAGGTGAATGTGTGCAAGGTCTGTAAAGGTGTGATAGCTTAGTGTGAAATTGTTTCTGTCATGGTAGTTTGTGTCCTAGCTGTGATCCCAGCAAAAGATGTGTATGCTTTTGCTAGGCAGAAAAAGTAGTATGGCATACGGTGTTAGGTAGTCCCTTGTTGTCGACTGTGGTGTCCCATTGTAGGTTAAAGCAATATATGTATGCTTAGTGAGTGGTACTGATGGTGAATCCAACTCCCATATGAACTGTAGTACTTTCTGAAGCTGTAGGCCTAAACAGTACAGTATGGTGTATGTTCACATTGCTTGGAAACACTGTTTTGTGCTTTCCCTGTAGTCCTCACAGATTACATACCTCAGGCATAAGGTTTTGTAAGTAGTGACACACAGTACTGTATGGTACACAGGTAAAGTTAATCTGTGTTGGCATACATTTGTGTGTTGTATGTATGTCTGATGTGTGTGTAATTATGCCTATACCATGCCCTCAATCATGTCTGTGTTACAGGGTATACGTGTGTATCTAGCAACATGTATAGTCTAGTACAGCAGTATGCCACCTATATCAACAACTGTGCACATATGTTAGGCAGGGGTTTGGAATCAAAGACTAATGTGGTATACTGGTAATACTGTAAATGTACTTTACATTCATTGCAACGGATGACATCTTTCTTCATCCATTAGCTTGATATATACCTCCTGTGGCTAGATGGTGTATTGTGTCACATACAGTGTGCCATGTACTGTTGTATAGTCTTACATACTAGTTTCACTTTGTTGCTGTGCAGAACACGGTTTAATATACAGAATGTGCCAGGCACTGTCAGGCAGTTGTGGGCTGAGCACTGATATGTGGTATTAGAAGTGTGTATCTACTGACAGCCAATAGGTTGCTATATATGGCATTTCATTGATGTCTGTACTTTAGAATGTTAAGTCTGCCACATGACTTGGTCACAATTATTGTTTTATTGTCTTCCAGGGACATGTCTCACAATCGCAAACCTGCATATTCCCCTGAAGAGGAGGAAATACTCCTAGACGCCCTACTAGAACATCACACCCTGCTGTTCTCCAAACCAGCCATGACCAGCATGGGCACACTGCACTGTGGCAAGATGCTGTCTGTCGGGTGAATGATGTAGGCATGCATAACTGGACTTATGAGCAAGTACACCATCACTGCAGTGATTTAATTAGACATGTCCGGCAGCATGCCTTCGATGTCCGCAGACAACAACTTGCCACAAGTGGTGGTGCAGCATCACACCCGCCCCTCACCAGAGTGGAAGAGCTGCTCTTCAGCATGGTGGCTCCTGGACAACCACTACAACAGACATGTGTCATCATGGAGGCCGGAGTCACCCAGCAAGTTGACTCAGAGCATGCAGGTAACATGGTATATTTGTAGACTACTGTTAGCTTGATTGTTAGAACATGCATATGTCAGATGTGTACTGTGTATTTAGAAGATGTGGAGCCTGGTGTTGTGCAATACTGATCATTTGGAACATAATCTGTATGCCTGTGACTGTCACATGTTATACTACTGTAAAATTGCAAACTCACAGCAGCAATGCCATAGCTGTTGACACTGACAAACTGTCTCATATCCTTGTAGGTCCCTCTGGTGTGACAGCAAGGCAGCAGACCCATGCTGGTGAGTGTTCTACATTTAATATAGCAAATAACACGTGCATGTCATATGTGAGTTGTAGGCCATATACACATCTAAAACACCTACACATAATGCATGCTCTGCATATTTTCAGTGGGACTATGCACATCCCAGTAACATGAGCAGCTGCCTCAAACACATGCAATACACAGAGCATCCCAACCAATTGTGGTACACTGTAGTGGACATTGTATAGGCAGAGTCAATACACATGCACACAACAAACACCACTTTGTCATATATCAGTCAGTGTTACTATGATACACATGGCCTATTTAGACACCTGCTATAAGGTCAGACTCCAGTATCCCAAATGTCATCCAACCAGCACACATAATATATATCAAAGGGGAAGAGGCCTATCATGGGGCGGTGCGACACTCTTCAGCACACAACACATTCATGTTAGGCAATGCTCCCTATTGAACACCTTGCATACCCATGTAACAACTGCCTGTGAAATGGTTAATGTAGGCAAAGTGCTGCAGTTCAGGTACAGCAAGATAGTTGCCAGTGTGCCACACATTAGTGGCCTTGAGTGACAACATGATGCTGCCTGATGATGGCTCATGGTACTACACTACATCCAGTTACAGTAACTACAGTCCTACACATAGCATTCATTGCTATACACCTGACAGTTGTGTGCATCCGGCCATGGTATGTTTACCTATGAGTGATGGTGCACAGGACATTGAAAAGCATTTAATACTTGCACAGCAATGTTGTGTCCATGTACACATTGTGTTCCAGGGTGAGGCCAATCATTGAACAACACACATGCATCAAAGACATGTATACTGTTATTAACAAGGACTCTCTACACTCGCACTGCATGCTGTTGAGCAACACATATCCTGCATGCTGACATGTGTGATAGGATTCTTTGGCTTGTGATACTGTACTTCACCATAAACCACTGATGAGTATGCTCTGGATTGCTGTTGGTGTGTGTGCGTGTGTGTGTGTGTGTGTGTGTGTGTGTGTGTGTGTGTGTGTGTGTGTGTGAACTTTACTGAGTAGTCTATTTGTGTGCATGTGTGCATGTGTTCATGTGTTCATGTGTGCATGTGTTCATGTGTTCATGTGTGTATGTGTTCATGTGTTCATGTGTGCATGTGTTCATGTGTGCGTGTGTGCATGTGTGCATGTGTACATGTGTGCTAACATCATGTACAGATTGTAAAGTGTGTTTCCTGTCTTCCTCTCACAGGTGCTGAGGTTGTGCTGGTTGAGTGTAGCAGGGAACCTGAAGTCACTGCCACAAATAGTGGAAATGATGATACATGTGTTGTGGCACAGGCAGGTTTGACAGGGTCTGTCTTTGGTCCGCCAGTCGACAGTACACAGCTTTCCACCACATCTATGCGCACATTCATACTGCCAATACATCCCTCATCACCAATGGCCTTAGCTGAGGGACAGCATACAGTAGGCATTGACCAGGATAGTATGGTATCTATGGCAAATGCATCCCCTCACAGCAGCCATACCCAGACTCCTGGAATGGTATGACATAGGCAGATGTCCAGGGGTTCTCGTGGGAGCACTGCTGGTCATAATGACCTGGCAGACATGCCCCCATAGGTCTTACAACCTCGGGTATGTTTCGGGCTGTAATGCAGGCACAGGCACGTATGGAACGGTACGCCAGACAGGGACTAAGGGAGCAGAGGGCCCATAACACTGCTATCAATGACAGTATCTGTGATCTTGCCGGTGCCATCCGCAATTACACCGAGGTCATTGATAGACACTGGGGGGAGACACTATATGTCCTCCGCAATGTCATATCCATGTGCCAGGACAGTGCAGGATGGCTGAGATGTCGATGTGGACATATGCCACCAACACCATCAGCTGGCAGTCATCGCAGATGACACATAAGTCACAGCCGCTTCCATAGTGGCAGTACCAGCCCCAGCAATGTTGGGGCTGGGCTGTCAATAGACCATCCTAGATGACCATGTGCACATGGCTCTGGTCAGTCCTAGCAGGGACATGGGTCCAGTTAACATCCCTCTGCCTCTGATGATAGTACCCAGTCTGGCTTAGTACCCAATACTGTCCGTGGCACCCTTGCTAGGCACAGGTACTGCATCCGTGGCCAGAGATGGTGATCTGTACAGCCTGGCAGGTACAGTCTGTGGCTGTCCCACAACCTCCCATATTTGGCAGCCACATGGTGGAACTGTGTGCATGCAGACACACACACATAAACCAAACACCTAGGGCTAACACATACACACACACATTACATCAACATTGACCCATGCTGTACTGTTGTCCCTCACACACACACACACACACACACACACACACACACACACACACACACACACACACACACATACATGTTGATTGGATGGGTCAATGTCGGACTCTGGCAAACCAACAACACACCCTGTGCATATGATGAAACTGTGTCACCTCCTGTCATCTGTAACATTGATGCAGGAACAGGCTAACATGGAGCTGATGCACAGGGTGACTTCATAGCAGTGTAGCAATGTTAGCATGTTGTCAACAGTAAAGTGTAATGATATCTTTGTAGGTATATCTGAGCAGGCATGATGCATTAAAGCTATGATTATCAATGTAGTATTGTTTACACCAGTGTTAATTCGAAAAATGTATTGTCTGCCCATGTGCCACTTGGCTGATGTGTGTAGTTCTGGCAGCATGTGTTGGTGAGTGGACAGTATGTGTGATGTGTGCAGTACAGATTTGCAGGTGTACATTTGTGAACATGGTGGAGGTGCACTGTCTGCATGTACATGCATAGTGAACACATGGGAAGGGTGACATGCCCTGTATTACACAGTGTTAACACTTCATAGTTTCTATTGCTGGCCAGTATGCATTTTACTAAACATATAATTTAACTTGGGTACACATGTGTGTATGACATGGTCTGTCACTATGCTGTGGGTGATACTGTTAATATCAGTCATTGGTTTGCATTCTGGTAGTATACACAACCTCAACAGCCTGACTAGAACCAATCGTTAGTTGATGTCTTGACAACTGACACACACATGTAGGAAACACAGTAGCATTTGGATCCTTCTGGTACCAGTAACCAGTGGTATTGACCACCACCCATTCCTGGGACCACTCCTGTTTGGCATGTAGCCCTCTTAGGTACAAGCAAACACAGTAGGGATATGTCCATCCACATCTGGTAATGCATACAGTGGCCTACAATGCATTCTCCGGATGAGACACTTATCCTCCACAAGGGTATCATACAGACAGATACCTGTTGACCAACCCATGCTGTAAAGCTATAAGCCAACTATAGCATAGTCATCCACATTTACTAAACATAGTATCCCAATAGTACCACATAGGTAGTAGCCCACGACATGTAGAAGGGGTACCGATGTGTACATACAGCCACATGTTATGTCATCTGTCCTTTGGTATTCACATTTCCAAAGGTATTCTGAAGTCCCCTCGGTGTATCACATAAGCAATAAGGAGTCTGTATGCATATCCACGAAGTTGTTGCACACCTATAATGAATGTCCATTATTGACAGACTTTGTTGTGTTTGAACATGTCTGAAATATACCCGAGGCATGTAACCTCACTCACACTATTCTATAGAAACAGTCATGGGTGTGTGTGACACAGATGATCTAGGCCACAGATCACTACAGTGGCTGGCCTTGTCACAAACATACATATGTGACCTAAGGTCTGAGAAGCAGCAGCACAATCTGTCAAAGATAACAGATGTATTGATGTAGAAAGCAGGATTCACACCTATGAAATAATTGAGGTCACGTACATATATGTATTTGCCACACAGATACCTGAAGTGTGCAATGCACATACTGTTGTTTTACTGATATGTCATACAGTAGTAAAAGTGAAACCCACAGCACATTGACCAATAGTGTCACACACACACAGCAATTACAGGATTCAAACCACTACTTAACGATGTTATGATGCTAAAGAAACATGCATTAACACGACGTGCTTATATATGCTTTACTTGGAGCTTTCATTTCCACTGCTGTATTTGTGGGATGCTGACATCATCATACTTGGCAAAGAGGAATTTACCTCTTTTAATGTGGTTTCCTAGTCTCCAAAAAGGGCACCCCTCTCAAAGGAAATCACACACACTCAACAATTGCAGGATTTAAACCCCTACCTAATTATGTTATGATACTCGAGCGATACACATTAACACAACACGCTATATGCTTTACTGGGAGCTTTCATTTCCACTGCTGTGTTTATGGGATGCTGACATCATTAGACTTGGCAAAGAGGTATATACCTCTGTTAATGTGTTTTCCTAGTCTCCAAAAAGGGTACTCCTCTCAATGGAAATGACACACACTCAGCAATTTCAGGATTTAAACCCTTACCTAAGGTATGTTATGATATTACAGAGATACGCATTAACACGGCATGCTATATGCTTTACTGGGAGCTTTTATTTCCACTGCTGTATTTGTGGGATGCTGACATCTTCAGACTTGGCAAAGAGGAATTTACCTCTTTTAATGTGTTTTCCTAGTCTTCAAAAAGGGAACTCCTCTTAAAGGAACTCATACTCAACAATTGCAGGATTCAAACCCCTACCTAACTATGTTATGATACTAGACAGATACACATTAACACAACGCGCTATATGCTTTACTGGGAACTTTCATTTCCACTGCTATATTTGTGGGATGCTGACATCATCAGACTTGCTAAAGAGGTGTATACCTCTGTTAATGTGTTTTCCTAGTCTCCAAAAAGGGCACTTCTCTCAAAGGAAATCACACACACCCACTCCGTAATTGCAGGATTCAAACCCCTACCTAATTATGTTATGATACTAGAGAGATACACATTAACAAGACACGCTATATGTTTTACTGGGAGTTTTCATTTCCACTGCTGTATTTGTGGGATGCTGACATCATCAGACTTTCCAAAAAGATATATACCTCTGTTAATGTGTTTTCCTAGTCGCCAAAAAGGGCACTCCTCTCAAAGGAAATCACACACACATACAACAATTGTAGAATTCAACCCCCTACCTAATTACACGCACTTAATAATTGCAGGATTCAAACCCCTACCTAATTATGTTATAAAACTAGAGAACTATGCATTAACATGCCGCACTATATGCTTTAATGGAAATTTTCATTTCCACTGCTGTATTTGTGGGATGCTGACATCATCAGACTTGCCAAAGAGGTATATACCTCTGTTAATGTGTTTTCCTAGTCTCCAAAAAGGGCACTCCTCTCAAAAGAAATCAAACACACACACACACACACACACACACACACACACACACACACACACACACACACACACACACACACACACACACACTCAGCAAACCCCTACCTAACTAGGTTATGATACTAGAGAGATACGCATTAACACGACACGCTATATGCTTTACTGGGTGTTTTCATTTCTCCTACTATATTTGTAGGATGCTGACATCATCAGACTAGACATGGTAATGTGTGTGCACTTTGTTTTATGCAATCCCAGGACTGCACCATGTAGGACAGCAGGTGTTAACAGCTTGAAAAGGACTCCATAATTCTTAGCTTGTGTGATCTATCTGTGGACCAGTTGCCAATCCATCATATAACAATACATATTTATGCACAGATTGTTGATTTTGTGGATACGACATGTGTCTGGGATGTTGGAAAAGGCTATTCAAAGTCTATGTGGGACGTGTGTAGCTCATTTCAGTGATGTATGTCCTGGGTGGCTGCCTTGAAAATAGTCTAGCAGGTTTGGGAGCCATGATCTGCCCATGACCAAACCAAAGTTGGTAGGGTTGTGTGTTTGTCAGCTTCCAATAGCTCTGTTTATGACTTCAATCATGATGGACTCCATGGCCTTGCAGATCAGACTTCATAGGCTTATAAGACTATAGTTCCCATGGTCTGTTGTGCACCAACACTTGTGGAGTGTGCCATATGTTGCTGTAACCCATTCAATTGTTTCATATCCTGTAGAGAGGGTGAGGCTCAACAGACTGTTCAGGTGCAGGGTCTGTTTGTTCTGCAGTTCACTTATGACACATATAGGGAAACAATATAATCCAATTGATGCCATGTTTTCAGCTTTGGAAGGAGCTGTTTACCCATTCTACATGTGATATCTCCTGGTATGATGATAGGGCCTTTTGTCAGTGGGAGGTGGGTATGTATGTATGGGCCTGTCTGACAGGAAGTTGGCATTGTCAGTCATTTACAGTTGGCCCTGACTCAGGACATATATGAGTGTACATTGCTATTTATGACATAGCTGAAGGAAGTGTCATGGTTCTGTTTGGACTCCTTCACAGATTATCTTTCCAAAACACCAACAAACTTAAGCACTAAACCTCTGTTATACTCTTTTACACACTGAACACCCTACTGATCCTTTTTGATCAGTCAAAAGAGTATTTCATTATAATATCCTGACATGTCCAAAGGTCAGTTTCGTGTGTACACTCCAGTCCAGCTGGTGAATATGGGACTTTTCAGGCAATGTTACAACTGCCTTATGTACACAGACAAACTTCTCCTCCCCCCAACAAACTCAGATATATGTGAGAGATGCAACTATATGGACAAACTGGAGGCTGAGCTCTCTCGACCCATGACTGGCACAGTCTATCAGGAGGAGAAGGTAACCACACACACCACAAATCCAGTCTCACATAGACCTATAGCAACAGCAAACCAAACACATAAACACACAAAAACATACTCGGAGACTCTAAATAAAAATCTGCCTAAGCAGCAAAGACCTTTGAAGCAGACACCCAAACAACTGCTACCCCACAACAATACCCACATATCACATAGTTCACAAAGTCAGTGTGCCACACAGTCACTGCCCTTAAGGCTAAACAACACACCTAATACACTTGTAATAGGTGACTCTATTGTCAGACACACCAACGTCACACTCACCACACTGAACAAGGAGAAGGTCACTGTAAGCTGTCTGTCAGGTGCCAGGATCCGCCACATAACACATGCACTCAGGTCACTCCAAAGCAAGTACAAATATGACTCCGTCATTGTCCATGCTGGTGTGAATGACCTGAGACGTTCCTCCCTGGACTACATGAGAAGAGACATAGAGGAGCTCTCTGATCATGTAGCCCAGGCCGGTATGACCCTGACCTTGTGTAGCATCTTACCCTCACCAAGAATGATGCCACAGTATAAAGACAAAATGATCAATTTTAATAGTTGGCTAACGTATTGTCATTCAAAGGGGATCAAGTGTCTGTCAGCCTGGGATGACATGCTCGACAAGCCACATTGCTTCACTAGGGATGGCTTGCACCTGTCACCCCTGGGCTTTCGAATACTGGCTAAGGCTCTTGCCACCCCCATAGTGCCTTTTTTAGGCAAGGCTCAAAAGATAAACCCACCTCCATAGACAATACAAGGTAAAAGAAACTAAGGGTAATGCTGCTGAATGCCAGAAGTCTACACCTCAAAATACACGCACTCAAGGCTCTCTTCAGTATGGAGAATATCGATATCTGTGCAGCAACAGAAACCTGGTTCAAGGCTCCCGAAAGCACCCCAGCACTACCAGGTTATACTTCATACCATGCTTTTCGGCCACAAAACCTGGAACGAACCACAAAAGGAGGGGGGTATCCATATACATCAAAGATACACACACCTCCAGGTTAGTAGCACTGCACAAAGCATCGGAGACCATCCATGTGCAACTAACAGTGGGCAAAACTGCCTTTCAGTTTGTAGCCTGCTACAGACCACCCTCACAAACTCAGGGACCCCACTCGGCTTTCCGGAGAACATTGGAGATTATGAAGGTCTCTCCAAACACCATTATATTGGGTGACTTCAACTACCCAAACATTGACTGGGAATACTACTCAAGCCCCAACACCCTCACCCAACAGTTCCTAGAATTTATAAACTCAAATGCTATGGAACAACTGGTCACCACCCCCACAAGAGGGGAAAACATACTGGACCTGGTCATCACAAACATGGGGACTCTATGTTCCACACCAGAGGTATACCCCTCATTGGTAAGGTCAGACCATACATTTATCTCACTGGACATCCATATCCTGTCACCATCCCCAGCCAAGGTAATCTTGGTGAAGAACTTCTCAAAAGCAAATGTCACACTTCTCAAAACCGAGGTGGTGTCCTTCAAAGCCCCCTGGCCAGCGGAAAATACATCTCAAACCACAGAATCCTTTACAAACACATTCTATGGACACCTACAGGAATGCATGGATCGTGCTATCCCAAATGAAACCAAGACTCACTCCTCCAAAGGCAGGGGACCTGTCTGGTGGACCTCAGCCATAAATAAGCTATACAACAAAAGGAGGAGGCTACTACATGATAGAGCAAAATCCCAAAAAGGGAAGGCATCTCTGATCTGTACTAGCAAGAAGCCACGATCACACATAAAATCATCTAAGGCCAGCTTCGAAAGGAAAATTGCACAAGACACTAAAGACAATCACAAGGCCTTCTTTAGTTATGTCAGGAACCTGGGTGGCAACTCCCAGATATGCTCTTAGTTACTGCATAATGAGAAAAAATACACTGAACCCACAGACATTGCCAACATCCTGGCAGACAGGTTCAGTGCAAATTTCTACCCCCATCCCCCCAAAAGAGCAAATGTCCATCCCAACAGAGTGTAGCCTCCCTGACATCACAGATGAACAGGTGAGAGCTGCCCTCTCCAAAGCAATAACACAGCATCAATGGGACCGGACAGTGTCCCGGGCTGCGTCTTACACGAGCTTCATGAAGAACTTAACCCTCACATAAAGTCACTGTTCAATATCAGACTTACTACAGGATATGTACCCAAGGAATGGCGTACAGCAACAGTGGTCCTGCTCCACAAAGGTGGTGCCACAACGGACCCTGGACACTATCACCCTATAAGCCTGACTAGCCTGGTCTGCAAAGCTATGGAGCGTATCATCATGGAACTCATAAACAAAGACATCAGGAACCTCCAGACACTGGATCCTACCCAATTCAGCTTTGTTAAGGGCAGATCTTGCCTCTTGAACCTGATCGACTTCTTTGAAACAGTTACCAGGGCTATAGACATAGGGAAGGTAGTCCACACAGCCTACCTGGACCTCACAAAAGCCTTTGACACAATACCCCACTCAGGCATCATAAATAAGCTCACCAGCTTAGATATCAACACATATGTCACAAGATGGACTGCAAACTGGATCAGGGATAGCACCCACATGGTCAGAATTGAAAGTGCCATGTTAGACTCTACACCAGTTACAAGTGGCATCCCACAAGGCTCAGTCCTGGGACCTGTCTTGTTCAGTATATATTTCTCTGAGGTACAGGCTAACATGGGAGGACTATGGCTAACCAAGTTCACAGATGACTGCAAACTGGGTGCCATAATCGACTCTCCGGCTGACACAAGCATCCTCCAAAAGGGTCTCACAGAGATGGATAACTGGTGCCAGAGCCATGGCCTAAAGCTAAATGCCATAAAATGCATAGTCATCCCCTTTGGGAAAAACAAAGTGCCCACAAATTACCACATAGGTGGTAATCCATTATGTATGGAAGAAGTAATTAGGGATTTGGGGACCCAAGTAGATAGTAATCTCTCCTTTGACAATCACATTGCCAAAGTGGTTAGAAAGACCTTCTATATAGCCCACCTTATCACAAAAGGTTTCACATCTAGATCAAGGGAGGTCATTGTGCCCCCCTACTCATCAGGCCCATACTTGAATACAATGCCCCATTTGGGATGTACCTTACCCGACACCTGCAGCAACTGTAATGACCCCAAAAGTACCTTACCAAGTTGATCAAGGGACTCAAACAGATGCCCTACGGAGTTCGGCTAAAGAAACTCCAGCTCTACTCAGTTGCTTATTGCCTACTCAGGTGCGATCTGTGCCTGATGTATAAAGCCATGTCCAACCCAGAATTAATGGTCATGCTCCATCTCAGCATATCCAAATCCCTTAGAGCTACACACTCCAGGGACTTAAACCTCAGCACAGAAATAAATAGGACATGCTGGAGGGACAGATTCATATCCCAGAGGCTCCCCTCACTCTGGAATGAAATCCCAGTCCAAGTTAGGCAGAGCCCCTCACTGACTCTCTTCAAGAGAAATCTTGACGAGTGGATGGGAGATCGTACGTTTACCCCTGGGATCTTTTCTGGGTCCTTGCTAGACAGAGGCACAATAAACTAACCATAAAAAGGCTATCTTGTGTGACCTACTATTTAAAGGCACAGTCTACTAATCTAAAAGGGTGGCAAAAGCCAAACACACTCTGGCTAGGCTTATAAATGCCCTAGGGCAGATATCCTAGTATCAACCTATGAACCTATGATAATGTTTGGAGTGCACATTGTTTATTGATGATACTGATTGCAGTTTTTTTTATCTTCTTTGCTTTCCCACTTTCTATGAACAACCCAAGTATCTGTAGTACATATTTGATTATGACAGGGTTCCAATATATTATATATGTGTCTGTTGTCATATAACTGTGTGTACAAGGCAGGTTTGCTGAATAGTGAGAGGTTCCTGGGTTAACACATGCAACTGCCAGATATGTGTGGCCCACTGCTGTACTCAGACATGGCCTAAGTGTGTGAGCATGCCCAGTTTGGCCTTTCAGTGTTTTGTTGCCTGACATTTGTCTCATTTATTCAAGTGTGTGAGCATGCCCAGTGTGACCTTTCAGTATGTTGCTGTCTGAAGTCCACTACATTTGTTAACGTGTGTGAACATGCCCAATATTAACATTTATACTATATGTGTGTTGAAAATCAAGTTATATTTTTACTGCAGGGCTCACCTTTGTGTCATAACTCGACAGGGATTATGATGTGCCTGCAGGGTTTCCATGAGACACTTTGCATAGACTTATCAACATTTCTTCATACAGGCTGACCACTGAAATACTGTCATGGTTTGGTGGTTCAGTACTGTGACTATAGTGCACAGTATCCTGGGTTTGAGACATGTCACTGCTTTATATTTTCATACTGGGCAGACCAGACTGCTTAACGACCATTAAACAAATATGAGCATGTTTACCTGCTTTTGCTCAACTATGCCCAACTTTGACCGAACTTGCCCAACATTGCTCAACATTAACTAGCATTGCTGAACGTTGCCCAATATTGCTCAACATTGCCCAAAGTTGTGCTAGTTGGTGTGTGCAATTTTGTTTACATATACTAAATAGTGGTAAAAGCTGTTTAGCACTGCTTTATATTTCTTAAAACATGGCAATCATGCCTCAGGTGGTGCTGCAGGGCTGCCTATGTTGTATGCACATAGTACACTCCCTATACATGTTTGAAAACATGTAGTGTCAAGTTAGGCATCCCTTTTACTATATGTGCAAGTCAGAGAGAGGCATCATTTCCAGGGTTCCTACTGAGCCAGTGTATGTGCTATGCGTTGCCTCTTTGCCAAGACCAAAGCATACTGGGCACGCCTCCTTCTGCCTACTGGGGCAGGTCAGGTTGTTCTTCCTGTGAGTCATGCTCTGCCTGTGATGGTCTTGGCAATGGTGGGGGGCTGTTTGGCCCAGGCCTATACTGCTCCTGCTGCAGCTGTTTTTGCAGGATCATATTATGTAGCATAGCACATACCATGACAGTTTGGGTGCATGTAGTTGGTGAGTACTGCAAGGCTCCCCCAGATGTGTCCAGGCACCAGAACCATGATTTTAGCAGCCGAAACACACGCTCAATTACATTTCATGCTTGTGCGTGTGCCTCATTATGGCATTCCCTTTCAGGTGTGTGTGCATTTCTGATGGGTGTCATCAGCCACGGCTCCAGTGCATATCCAGCATCCCCCCACTAGGCGACAATGAGGGATGTCCCCATTGGCAAATGTCTGGTACAGCTGTGTCAGATGCCAGATATGGGAATCATGGTAGCTTCCAGGGCAGCCAGCACACACATTCAGTAGTATGCCCTGGGCATCACACATGATCTGGCAGTTGATGGAGAGGAAACCCTTGTGGTTAATGTAGGCCCTACCCCGCTCACCGGCTGGGCTTTGATGGGTATGTGCGTGCAGTCTATTACACCCACTACCTCAGGGTATTCCACTATTTGCTGGAAAATATACATATTGCTGGCCAATACCTCACGGGAATTGGAGAAATATATGTGATCACCGACATGTGCTGACATGGCATTCAGGAACTGGTGCAGTACCCTGGATGCTGATGCCTGTGATATCCCCATCATATCACCAGTTGGTCTCTGGAAGGTACCTGTTGCTAGTATTCTTAGGCCAACACATACCTTGGTTTCCATGGGGATGGGTTCCCCTCTGTTGGTTCTATGTGTGTGAGGCATGGCCTGCACAGCTCAACAATTTGCTGCATGAGGTCTCTGTCCACTCAATAGCGCTCCACTATCTCCAGCTCATGTAGCCCCTGGTAGGTTACCCTGGGCCTGTGCACTCTTCTCTGTCTCCTCACTGTGGGTTGCTCAGCAGCATTTGCGTTGTCACCACCCTCAGCATGTTGCATATGTCACCTTATAACAGCAATGGCAGCCCCTAACATTTCTTTGTCTCAGTAAAGCTTTTTACGTTTTTACTTCTCTTAGTTTACTGCAGTGTTGCAGTGTCTCTGAGGAAAACATGGTGGAAAGTTGTTTGCAGAGTTTTAAGTGCTGGGCTGGGCTGGGCTAGTGTACTGCCTGTGTAATTGCCTGATTCTGATTGTTTTCACCTGCTAGCTCTGCTAGTTCTCCCTGGTTAACTTCCTACTATTTGTTGTGCTTCCTTTTCCCTTTCTGTTTCCACAGGGGGGCAGCGCCACACAAGCGCAAACATACACACACCAGCTCACACGCACGCACACATGGTTACATGGCCTAACACTTGCAAATTCCTGCTTAAACACGTGCACACAGGCACAAACATGCTTACACAACTTTAAATAACCTTACACATACTTACTCCAGCTTAAACGCGTGCACATGGGCGCACACACATGCACACAGTCTTACTCGGATATACAGGCATGCACCCGTGCACAAACACATTGCAGGCACTCCAACAAGAAACTTTAGTGTTATCCACAGCATACACCTTCTATTTCTTGCCTTTAGCTAGGATATCTGTTGACACACCTCTTCCAGTGATGAGTAACTGACAGCAAACACATGCCACTCTGCTCCAGCGAGCTTACATTCTTTCATACATACCCCCCTCGTGATGTCACCTATCTTCTACTCTGTTACTCCCCTTATCCTACTCATACACTCCACTGACTCTGCTCATTTGCTATGTAAACATGGGATTCACTATCCTTACCCTCATTTGCATGAGATTGCCTACTAATGCTTGGTTGCATCTCTTAGACTGAGCCTCCCCCATTAGCAACCTCTACTCGGTTGCCATGTTGTCTTCAGCCTGCCATTCACTTGCATTGCAAATTATGATTTGCTATAAAATCCCTGTTTGTGGCTTTTAATTTCTGATTTTCTGGTTTTTAGCATGCAGCACATTTGCGCGGCGCTGCGCTACACTTAAACTTCGTAGATCGAGGTAAAAAAAAAAATTTTTTTTTAATTTTGCATCAGGGAACATTACCAATGGCCATATATTTGGCCATTGGCATGCTTCCTTAACTGGATGGAGCCTTTATTTGGAGCTGTCACGGCTCCGTTTTGCTATTTGCAGAATGGTACTCAGTTGTCAACTGCGTACATTTCTGTAAATGACACTAATCTTACTCGGACAGGTTAGGGTTTCCTGGATCGAAAATTTGCCTCATTTGCATAGCTTTTACCAGCAAATGAGGTAATTTGCATAACCTAGCCCTGTCAGTGTAAGAGTTGTTTTAGGAGCTCTATTGCACACCCCTGCCGGCTGTTCCTGGATCGCTCGGTGGACATGTTGGCTGCATGGAGTCTTACTCTACTCTTAGACTCCGTGCAAGCCTTCATGAATCTGGCTCCTTAAGTAACAGAAAGATGAAATTGAAACAACTTTAAAAATCCTCAAAAGAACCAATGAGGTTCTTACTTTAAGCAGTATTCCGGGTAAACCCAATCAGCCAGTGACCATAAATATTACAGTCTCACTACAATGCAAAATGATTTCTGATAAACCAAGATGGATGGAACATGTGCTCAGACACATAGCCACTGCAAATAACAACTATGCCCAGAACACAAGCCTGAATATGGACAATGTTTCAACTACTACCTATCACTACTTAGGCAGAAAAAATACAGAAATGGTTCTCACATCAGCAAAACAGCAGTGAACCTTTAAATGAAAGTTTTAAACAGATAAAGGAGCAAGGAGACTCTAGAGAATGCTTATAAATGCAAACAAACCAGTTATATGATACACACCATGGCAGGAAATCAGAACAAACAAACACAAACAGATGTTTAACAAATGGAGACATTTTCCAGTTAATACCTCACACACAGTGAAACTAGCTAGAAAAGATGTACAGACAGTGTAACAGTAAAAACCTTATTTATCAGGCCCTGGGAGGCAGAAATTTTCAGTTAAACCATGCAAATTAGTTTATAGATATAAAATACAGTAAAAAGTATGCAGCAGACAATAAAAGTGCTATACATATCTATAAGCAATAACTAGTAAAAACAAGCAAAAAACATGACACAAAGTTTTATATCACAGATGAGAGTTTTGCACAGTGCCTTTCTTCCAATTAGCTCTGTGTAAAATGGCAAAAAAAAAACAAAAACACTGTTTCAGCTATCAATAAAGGCTGTCCTCCATGCACTTGTACTGCTCAAGACAACAAGTGCATGGAGGACAGCCTTTATTAATACCTGAAACAGCGTTTTTGTTTTTTAGCGGTTGGTGTTTTATGCTTGTAAAATGGCAAAAACACTCACAAGTTAACCTCTTAAGTGACAGAAAGTTGAAACTTGAAACAACTTTAAAAAAAGTTCAAAAGAACCAATAAGGTGCTTACTCCAAGCCATAGTCCAGGTAACCCCAATCAGCCAATGACCATAAACATTACACTCTCTCTGCAATGGAAAATGGTTTCTGCTAAACCAAGATGGATGGAACATATGATCAGACACTCAGCCTCTGCAAACAACCAACCATGCCCAGAACAAAAGTCTGAATTTGCACAATGCTCCAGCTACTACCTAACACTATTTAGGCAAAAAGCACTACAGAAATGTTTATCACAGCAGAAAAACAGCAGTGAGCCTTTAGATGAAAGTTTTAAAAGATATAAAGGAGCAAGGAGACACTAGAGAATGATTTTAACTGCAAACAAACCAGTTATATGATACACTCCTTGGCAGGAAATCAGAACAAAGAAACACAAACAGATTTTTAACAAGTGGAGAAAATTTCCAGTTAATACCTCACACACAGTGAAACTAGCGAGAAAAGATTTACAAACAGTGTGACAGTAAAAATCTTATTTATCAGACCCTGTGAGGCAGAAACTTTTAGTACAGCTGTGCAGATTAGTTTATAGCTATAAAATACAGTAAAAAGTATACAGCAGACAATAAAAGTGCTATAAATATCTATAAGCAATAACTAGTAAAAACAAGAAAAAAACAGGATACTTTAAGTTTTATATCACATATGAGAGTTTTGCACAGTGTCCTTCTTCTGATTAGTTTTGTGTAAAATGGCAAAAACACTCACAAGGTAACCTCTTAAATAACAGAAAGTTGAAACTTGAAACAACTTTAAAAAAAGCTTGAAAGAACCAATGAGGTGCTTACTCCAAGCCATAGTCCATGTGTCCCTAATCAGCCAATGACGATAAACATTACACTCTCACTGCAATGCAAAATGGTTTCTACTAAGCTAAGATGGCCTGGAACATGTGCGCAGACACACAGCCTCTGCAAACAACCAACTAGGCCCAGAACACAAGCCTGAATATGGACAATGCTCCAGCTACTACCTAAGACTACTTAGGCAGAAAGCACTACAGAAATGTTTATCACAGGAGAAAAACAGCAGTGAGCCTTTTAAATGGAAGTTTGAATCAGATAAAAGAGCAAGGAAACTCTGGAGAATGCTTTTAACTGCAAACAAACCAGTTATATGAGACACTCCTTGGCAGGAAATCAGAACAAATAAACCCAAACAGATGTTTAACAAGTGGAGAAAATTTCCATTTAATACCTCACACACAGTGAAACTAGCTAGAAAATATTTCAAACATTTTGACAGTAAAAACCTTATTTATCAGGCCCTGTGAGGTAGAACATTTTAGTACAACCATGTAGATTAGTTTATAGATATAAAATACAGTAAAAACGTATGCAGCAGACAATAAAAGTGCTAAAAATATCTATAAGCAATAATTAGTAAATATAAACAAAAAACAGGATACTTAAAGTTATATATCACAGATCAGAGATTTGCTCAGTGCCCTTCCTCTGATTAGTTCTGTGTAAAATGGCAGAAACACTCACAAGGTAAACTCTCAAGTAACAGAAAGTTGAAACTTGAAACGACTTTAAAAAAAGCTTGAAAGAACCAATGAGGTGCTTACTCCAAGCCATAGTCCAGGTAACCCCAATCAGCAAATGACCATAAACATTACACTCTCACTGCAATGCAAAATGGTTTCTGCTAAACTAAGATGGCCTGGAACATATGCTCAGACACTCAGCCTCTGCAAACAACCAACTAGGCCCAGAACACAAGCCTGAATATGGACAATCCTCCAGCTACTACCTAACATTATTTAGGCAGAAAACACTACAGAAATGTTTATCACAGCAGAATAACAGCAGTGAGCCTTTAGATAAAAGTTTTAAACAGATAAAGGAGCAAGGAGACTCTAGAGAATGCATTTAACTGCAAACAAACCAGTTATATGATACAATCATTGGCAGGAAATCAAAACAAACAAACACAAACAGATGTTTAACAAGTGGAGATAATTTCCAGTTAAGTTTCACACACAGTGAAACTAGCTAGAAAAGATTTACAAAAAGTGTAGCAGTAAAAACCTTATTTATCAGGCCATATGAGGCAGAAAATTTTAGTACACCCGTGCAGATTAGTTTATAGCTATAAAATACAGTAAAATGTATGTAGCAAACAATAAAAGTGCTATAAATATCTATAGGCAGTAACTAGTAAAAATAAGCAAAAAACAGGCTACTTAAAGTTATATATCACAGATCAGAATTTTGCTCAGTGTCCTTTTTTCTGATTAGCCCCTGTCATACAGTCTGTTTCCATACAGAACAGTATAACACCTTCACAGCAGCACAGTGTCTGGGCCTCAAGGTGTTCCTAATGCCCTGGCAGGTTGAGACACCCCCATCAATGATGGCAATTCATCCTACCCTGTGCCCTGTACTCAGTCAGTCTGTGCCACCAACAAGATTTTAACATATTTTGCCATTTCTTCATGCCTTGTCTGTTCATGACTCACAGCCTGTCAGTCCCCTTTAATGCCCATCATGCCCTGTGCAGTGTTATTCCTCACACTTCACTGTACCTTTGCAGTAACTGCTGTACCCATTCACCTTGTTTGGTCACTGCAGCCCTGAGGTCCATTACCAGTATCTTGGCCTGCTCTCAACTTATATAGCAGTACACTCTGATAACCACTTATAGTCTAATTTGGTGTGATGCTTGCTGTACAGTAGTTTCCTGCAATATTCTGAATGCTGGTTTTATTGTGTTGACATAACCAGGGGAGCCCACAGGATTTTTTTACAGAGGGTTGCAAACTCAGAGCCCCCCCCACTAACCTTTCCATTCAACCTCCCCATGCTGCCATTCCAGTGTCCCATTACTTGTCTATTTCTCCCTAGTTGCCATAAACACTGTTTAAAATTCTCAGTGTTTATTCCCTGGATCTGTGAAAGTCCTTCTTCACAGAAATGATTACGGATATTTGGATTTAATTTACAAATTTTATTTCAAATTTTATAGCACAACCACTGATAGACATTTGCTAAACAAACCAATAGTCTTACAATGAAAACAGACTTGGCATTAAAACCTCTCTACCTTTGAAACTCACATTAACTGAGCAGCATTGAAACCCACATTCAAAGAAAATGCATCTGGCCAGTGGCAGTTTAAGTTTAACTTTGGGCTGTTTTCAAATCATAGGCCCCTTGCACACATTTTAGGACCATACAAAAGTTCTTTGATGAAACCAGGAAGGTGAATCAATTATAATATATAATAATTAAATTATATATATATATATATATATATATATATATATATATATATATATATATATATCCCTTGTATAATACAACACCACTTGATAGGGTGTGTTTTAAATTTATAGTTTTGAACATTTTGCCAGTAAACAATGAAATAAAATATATGCACCAATAATGACAAACTGCCCAATTCAGAACTTTTCAAACATAAAAGGCCACTCAAACTTCTGTCATTACAATCCATCAATATCAGTCAATATACACAATCTCTAAAGTCATAAAATTCATCTGAATAATTCTACATTAAAGAGATCTGAAACTAATGAAGAAGTTGTTGCTATAAAACAACTTTATCTTTCAGTGGTTCATCTACAAATTCAATGCCTGTTATCCTTGAAGAATAAATTGCCTATATTACATTAAAACATGGCAAGCTGCTATATTGCAATAGGGAATGGGTGACAAGCTGAAAAATAGGTGCATAGTTACTAGGCATCTCCAAAGGAGGACATACTCAGGTCTGCAAAACCACACCCCCTTAAAATACAAATCTACATGCTGTGAGTAGAACCTATAGCCCTCTACATCAAGATGCGGCATGCTACCTCCTGTGTTGCTAACACTGTTTTAAAACTATATGACAATAGTGATGTCATTTACAAACAAAACTGCTGCACATTTTAAGCAGACTTAGCATGAGCAGCAGTAAACTTCTTTTCCCTTGAAGGTCAATTCCTTGACAATACACTTGAAAATAAATTCCACCTGCTAACTCTAACTAGGGTGTTTCACTCTCTCTTCCACACACACACACACACACACACACACACACACACACACACACACACACACACACACACACACACACACACACACACACACACACACACACACACACACACACACACACACACACACACACACACACACACACACACACACACACACACACACATGCCCGCACACACACACACACACACACACACACACACACACACACACACACACACACACACACACACACACACACCTCAACACATTAGTGCAAGAAATCTGCACAAAGTCTAAAATAAATAGGTACAGATTATAAATATTTCTCTCATGAACTTAGAAAATTGCGAGAATAACAGGATTTGTGTTAGTATGCATTTTTCTAAAGGATGTTTGTCTTTTCGGATTTTCCCGGTTAGGGGTCGCCACAGAGGAACTCCGGTCTGCTAATGATTGGCAGTTTGTTTTTATTGTGTCGAGTTGCCAGCCCGATGCCCAACCTTCAACAAAGGCACGCCCATTCAACGCATGTCTTTTGAACCCCCACTCAACCGTGGGGTGGACATGTAGACTCCACACAGAAGGCACTCCCAACCCAAGCCAAGAATCAAAAGGGAGAACCTCTTGCTGTGAGGCAACAATGCTACCGCTGCACCACCGCGGAAGTCCAAAACTCAAATGTCTGTCATTATTTAGCAACTTCAATTTTTTAGAAGGAATATGGGGCAAATATTTTGACATTCTGCAAAAACCTGGACTGCTGAGGGGTATGCTACCTCCTTCTTATACATACATACACACACACACACACCTCCCCCCACACACACCCACAAAGGCCCCAAACTAGGGACACATTTAAAAAGTTGCTAGAATAACAGGATTTGTGTTAGAATGCATTTTATGAAAGATATTAAGTCTGAAACTCAAATGGAAGTCATTATGTAGTAACTTTAATCCTTAGCTCATTCCAGTGATTTGTCAAAAACAGAATTATTATGAGGAACAGACCAAAAATTCAATACAAAAATCTGGATATTCTATGAAAATCTGCACAGTTGAGAGGTATGTATACATCCCCCTGCCTCCTTAAAAAGTGGATAGAACAAGTTTTCCATTCGGATGCATTTTTTGAAAGATATGAAGTCTAAACCTCAAATGTCTGCCATTATTTTCTGGCTTCGGTCCTTAATTATTTTATGAAACAAAGATCTGGATTGTTGCAAGGTATACCTCTCAACTTCTGAAAGCAAGACATCTGGACAAAGCCATAAATAAAAGTGGGACAAATGCCCAAAAGTAGGGACAGTTTTTAAATATTGATCTTACAAAACAGTGTAAGAAACTTCTCTGTGTGGAAGAAACCCAGAAGTTGAAGTAACGAACTTAAACTCATCTTAAGTCAAAAAAATAATAAAAATATATAATTGTACAGAATTACTAAGTATTCAAATGTAATCCAAGCAAGGCAGGCAGTCTGTTTCCAGTCAAAAATCCTTTATTAAGTACACAAAAGCGATCTTTGTTAACAATAGGTTATGAAAGTAGAACCGGATTTTTACAATTGATTTTTTACATGCAAAGTGTATATGTATATATTTATATATATTTTTGATTGCCAAATGGACTAAGGTTGATATATTTCCAGTCATGTAGTATATTGTCCTGGATGAAATTAAAGATTTAATAATCTACTTAATAATATAGTTAAATAAGAGGTACCACATCATTATAAATTTTATTTAAAGTACATAAGGGTTATATTATTATGACAGCTTCTAAGTAGGGCAGGACCAGCTTGAATGTCACACTGATGGGGGAAGGGATGTGAATTTAACATGTGTACCAATAACACTTTGTTTTACAGCACAATAAACCATGCCCTTGCCTGATAAAAACTATATATATATATATATATAGAAAGCTTGTGAGGAAACTATTACTCTATTTTTGTTTTACTTGGATCACTTGTCTGTGTATTTAATAAAGGAATTTTAACTGGAAACAGACTGCCTTGGATTATTTTTGAATAGGTGCATAGATTAATACTAGGCTAATTGCCCTTGTGGGCCATTTTAAGCCTAGCCAATTACCCCATGTGAGAATCAATCTCTGCACCTTGTGTCTGCAAGGTAAACACCTTAACCATTCTGCCATCCCCCACCCATAAATGATCAGCCATTGTAAGTCTTGAACCCAGGACCTTGGACACCACAGCTACAGCAATTTACCACTAAGCCATCTGAGCTCCTTAGTAATCCTGTACAATTATATATTTTTTATTATTTTTTTTTTACTTAAGATGAGTTTAAGTTTGCTACTTCTACTATTATTGTCTGATCTGATTAATATACAGTGATTAACTAGAGATATATGGACTGAAAATCTTCCACACAGAGAAGTTTCTTACACTATTTTGTTTTTGGACCCACTATACATGTTTAGTGGGTTGGTTTTAGACTTCGGGGATACCACAGAGATTACTTCTTTAAATCCATACATTCTTTAAATACATCTTTAAATTTCTAGTCTCCCACCAGGACACAAGTGCTGTTCAGCAATTACATTATGCTTGCCAAGCACACTCAAGCAAATCTGCAGTCTGCGGCTACCACTCCACCCATACAGTATAAGAAGGAATCAATACTGCAAACTAAACAGAGATATACATTTTGAGCCTCAAGAGCAGGGTCAGTCCACCCAGGCATTCTACTTGTATGTTTTATGACAGTGAAGCTATTACGTTAGCAGTATTTCTTAGTAGTTAGCTTGCTAATAAAACTGACTGTTGTAGCCTTGTGCCCCCCCCCCCGCTAGTGCAGTAATCCTAACTGTCCAATAGACAGTATACATTTAATTCACATCCCTGTGACTAAATTAACCATCAAGCAGCCCTCTCAGTGCTTTCTGCCTTAGTTTGTATCACTTGAAGGCCCACCTGTTTATTTGCATCTCTATACATTCCCCTTCATTGCTAATGTATCTCCCTACTCTAATCTGTGCACAAACTGGTTACTAATCAGCAAGCCAATGTGAAGACACACTCCCAACCTTAATAAACTTTGCTGTCTCTTCTCTCCTTCACTTTACAGGTAGTTTTAATTATTACTTACCCACTCTGAGGCCTTCACTGATTTCCACTGATTGCCTCTCTGGTTTCTTTGCATTCCACCTGGTTTACACCGCTTGTGCTATCTCCCTCCCCCAATACAAAGTCTATATTAGAATCCTGCTGAACATGGAGCCATCTTTACATTTCTAGTCTCCCACCAGGACACAAGTGCTCTTCAGCAATTACATTCTGCTTGCCGGAAAGCCATTAGACCTCAGGAATTTGTTTAAAGTGTTCAGATTTGTAAAGTAATACTTACTTTTTTCTCTTGTCTTGGTTGGCTCTGCCCCACTCCGTTCACCCTTGCTAATGCTCGGGCTCTCTCCGCTCCCCTGCCCTCTATTTCCTCCTGCCCCCACTACCTCTACATTTATAGTAATCACAGCCACACCCACAGCTCACCCTCACATCACCTCCACCAATCACAGCTCCTCAAGTCATATCACCAGCAACATATCACCACATCAACTTGCTCCACACAAAATACTCCCAATCACTCTCATTCCTGCTAGGCATTTTTTATATCACCCACACTACTTCCCCATCCACATATAGTGCAACCCTATAATTCCTATTCAGACCACCCACCTATAAACAACGTAAACTTTATAACTATGACTATCACATAACTAAGTCGAGTCTGTCTTCTCATAATTCTTTACAACACCACAAGTTATCACTCTAGCAATATCCCTAAACTTAGTAGCATAACACTACATTGTGCACTCTCGTATACAGACACCACACATTATAATAATATCTGCCCACAGTTATTCAAGAACTACACAACGGACCAGTTCAGAACTAAACACATATGCTCTCATTCCTACTCCAAAAAAAACACAATGCTTTATCACACTCCTCACCAAACTCCAACATCTGTATAATCATTTTAACTCCAGGCTCACCATCAGTGGGGATATCCACCCCAACCCAGGCCCAAATCCATCCTGTCCAACACAAACTGCTCCAACACAAATGTCAGAATATAACACCCCCACTTTTTTCATCCCTGGGGAAATCAACAACAGCAGCAAAACCAACCATCTTTTAATGCTAAATATTAATATTAGAAGTATCAAAAATAAAATACCTGAACTCCAGGCCACAATAGCACACTACTCCCCAGACATAGTTGCTTTAACAGAAACCTGGCTAAATAAAAACATAGCTAACTCAGTAGTTCTCCCTACCAGCTACAATATCATTAGACAAGACAGACCACTTTGTAAAGGGGGTGGAACTGCCTTACTGTACAAGTCCAACTTAACTGTCCATCAATTACCAAACTCATACCCCTCTCCCAATAATTGGGACATACTTATCTCACAACTTCAACTTCACCCTAAAAAGGTCAGCACCACTATTGTGATCTATATTCCACCTGGTAATACACCTGCTAACCCTGAAGACTTCTTATCCTGGTGTTCTTCCACATATTCACAAGAAACCCTTATTCTGGGGGACTTCAACCTAGATTGGTTCACCGGTATATCAGAACCACTGAGTAATCTAATAAATCTCCATGGCTACCAGCAGCTAGTCCAAATTCCAACTAGATGTGATAAAAAATCTAAAAGGGAATCCATCCTTGACTGGGTCCTAACTAACAACTCCACATTGTACCCTCACACAGGCAGTCTCCCAGACACCTTAAGTGACCACAACATAATATACTTTATACATAGTAGAACAAGCATATGCAAAACCACTAACTATATATCCATTAAAAACACAAAACAATTCTCTCCTGAGGTCCTCAACACTTTACTCTGTAACTTTGACTGGACTCCCCGAAAAACCCTCACACTTGACCAGGCTGTAGCATATTTCAACAAAACATTTCTACAACACCTAGACACTGTCACTCCATTGCACAAAATCAAGGTTAGAACCTTTACAAACCCCTGGCTCAGTAAAGAAACCAAACAAATCCTCAAGTCCAGAGACACTGCCTGGTTTTACTATCAAAACAACAAAGAAACACAAAGCATAACTAAATACCAAGAACTGCGCAACCGTGCCAAAAATGCATTAGGCTGGACAAAAACCTCTCCACTCTCTCTCATAAACAGATTGATTGAAAAAAACTATGTGCCCAAAAATATAAAATGTTACACCTGTTACACCCATACATAAAGGGGACTCACTGACTTAATAACTACAGACCCATTGCCTTACTCTCCCCCGTGGCCAAAATCCTAGAAAAATGCATCCATACCCAGGTGCTAAAATATCTCCTAGACAACAACATCCTGTCACCTACTCAGCATGGTTTCAGACTTGACCATAGTACTACTACAGCCCTCCTCTGCTTCACAGACACAGTAAACTGTCTCAAAAATGAAGGCCTACAAGTGTAAACTCTTTTTTTGGATATGTCCAAAGCATTGACACAGTCTCACACCAAATCCTGATAAACAAACTAAACCAATATCATCTATCAAATTCCACTCTTACCTGGTTTCAAAGCTACTTAACTGACAGGTACTAAGCTGCTAAATGGGAAAAGTCTTTCTCCTCAGCTGCCCATAAATATAGGAGTCCCACAGGGTTCTGTCTTAGGACCACTGCTATTCACAGTCTTCACAAATGACCTCCATACCTCCACACAGCATGCATGTATAATTCAGTATGCAGATGACACTACCTTAATCTGTGCTGCACAAAACATTCCCACCCTCCTGCAAACAACTCAACTAGCATTCTCTGATGTTGAAAACTACCTTACCAAAGCCCAACTTATCCTCAATCCAAAGAAAACTCAGCTTATGATTATAACCAGTTCTAACAAAAACACTAACAGTCAATTCACTATTTACTCCACAGATGCTACTCCAATTGCTCCAGTGTCACAGGCTAAGCTATTGGGAATAACCATAGACTCTCACCTAAAATTTAATAATCATCTCAACTTAACTATTAAAAAAGTACATGCCAAACTGGGGTCACTCTACCGTATCAAACCATTTCTTATCAACAACACAAGATCAGCCATTGCTCACTCCCAACTTCTATCTACCCTACTCTATGCATCTCCCATTCTGACTAATCTCAACAAAACTGAACTAAGCAAAATGGAAGCCTGCTATAACAGAATTGCCTGCTTTGCTGCAAATTGTTCATATAGAACTCATCACTGTACTGCTTTGAGACAGCTCCACTGGCTTGAACTGCCCAACCTCCTAACCTTCAATCAGCTCTGCCTCTGTCATTCTATTTATTACCTCCCCAATAAGTGTCCTGCCCTCAAAAACCTAGTACAATGTCACTCAACCAAAAGGCCTCTTAGATCATCAAGTAAACTACTACTAGAAGTCACCAACAGCTACAATAGCTTTGGAGATGCACTATATAGTAGTTCAGTGGCTAAAAAATGGAACTCTGTCCCTACTAGCATTCAAAACACATCATCCAAAGCCTCCTTTAAAGACCTCATCAGGCAACAGCTCAAGCAAAGTTGGCAGTGCCATGATTGCTCCCCAAGCTAGTGAAAGCGGATAACATATACATACTAAATCTAGAGCACTTGATAATAGTTTTCAATCTTTCTCACAAACACTGGCTAATCAACAATGTATGTACTGTACCTGTGTACTATGTATGTATTCTACCTATGTTCCAAATTTCAGCTGCACACCACAAATCTATTAATTACCTTTATTTTTAAAATTAATATTTTTTTGTTTGTTCTCTCCACTGTAACTGTTTGTGTCGCATACCACTGTAAAAACATGTCTCTTGTAATTTGTGTGTATACTGATCATGTCTACATAACTAAATGTGTCTGTAATTTTTCTTTGTGGAGCTTTTCTCCCTGAGTCTCTGCTGAAAAAGGGCCTTTTCGGCTCAGACACCTCCAGTTAACAAATGTAAAATAAAAATAAAATAAAAAAATAAATATAATAAATACTTGTTTGTTTTTAAATATTGCTCTTACAAATTTAGAAAGTTGATAGAATAACAGGTTTTGATTAGCACAAATATTTTGAAGCTTAAAGTCTGAAACTCAAATGTATGTCATTATTTTCTAACTTCAATCTTTAATAATTTGACATTAATTTGCCAGAAAACCACAATTTTATGAAAAACTGACCAAAAATATGAGGCAGAAATCTCAACATTCTGTGAAAATCTGTACAGTTGAGAGGTATGTTGTGAGTTATGAACGCCCCTGCTTACTCACACTCCTACCTCTCTCTCTCTTGATTATACACATACACACACACACACACACACACACACACACACACACACACACACACACACACACACACACACACACACACACACACTTACCTCCCTCTTACATACACACACATACACAGACCTCCCTACAACTTACACACACACCTTTACCTTCACCTACCTACTTCTTGCATACACGCATACAAACTCCTACCTACCAACCTACCTACCTATTTCTTACACATACACATATCTCTTCTTCTTCTTCTTTCGGCTGCTCCCGTTAGGGGTCACCACAGCAGATCAACTGTTTCCATTTCTTCCTGTCCCCTGCATCTTGCTCTCTCACACCAACCACCTGCATGTCCTCTCTCACCACATCCATAAACCTTATCTTAGGCCTTCCTCTTTTCCTGTTACTTGGCAGCTTCATCCTTCGCATCTTTTTTCCAATATACTCTGCATCCCTCCTCAGCACATGTCCACACCAATGTAATCTTGCCTCTCTGGCTTTGTCTCCAAACCTTCTAACCTGGGCCAGTGGGGATGCACAAGCTAGTGCATTTCTTTGTGCCGGTCTCAAGCCCGGATAAATGGGGAGGGTTGCATCAGGAAGGGCATCAGGCATAACATTTTGCCAAATCATACATGCAGACAACAGTACAGACATACACACACATACCTCTTAAATACTTAAAAACATAAAAGCACACATCACCTCTCACTTGTACATTCGTCAGTAGTCCACTCTTCTTCTGGAACTCAAATTTTGCACGGGCACAGAAGATGAAGACATAATCCATTGGTTGCACAGATGGAGAAGACAAACAGGTTACAAACACCTGTTCCATTTGCGCGACTGTACACAAAGGGCGTTCTTCCATTTTTGTTGCCCTTCTGTCTGTTGTTCTGATTGCCCATCCCGATTTCTGTTTGCCCATTCTCCGCTTTTGCTCATTATTTATATAATAAAGCAATTTGGTATTTTGCTGTGGTAATCTTGGTTGGGCTACCCAATGTGTCTATGTAACAGCTATAGGGTACTCTTAGTACACATGTGAATGGACACAATACTGGGCATGCCACCTCTCTGATGCTTTAATTTAGGTCACATGATTATTCACAGAGTGGTCTGTCCAGCAACATGGCTACTGTTGTTATATGATGGTAAAATGTATTATGCATATCTGTTCCAGGTATGACTGTGCTATGCCAGTATTCATGTACTTCTAATCCCATTTCGGCCACATTAGTATTTAATTCATTCTGCTGTTTGTTACTGCACAGTCTCATTACACTTTTTTCTAAAGAAAAAAAAAACTTTAATGTTTTATAGAAGAGGCATCTAGGTTTGGATATATACAAAGTATTCTTAGATATCAAATACAACTGCTGCTATTGCCATTGTTTGAAAGCTACTGTATCATGCAAAATATTAAAGTTAACCAGGATTATGCATTTATTTATTTATTTATTTGCAGTTGTTTAACCAGGATAGTCCATTGGGCCAGAAGAACCCGTTTTCAATGGAGTCCTGGGGAGAAAAGCTCCACATACAGATTTACACACAGGTTAATAAACAAATGTAGATTACATAGGTTACATAGATAAGCAAGACTAAAATTGATATACACACATAAAATGTATGAAGACTACATAGGTAAAAACTGGGTGATAAAAATTGTTTCAATCAATGTTAAAACTTTTTTTTTTTTTTCCAGAAGGAAGGAGTTGCTGGATATTAGTACGGAGTTATATAAGAGAAGGAAACAAGAATTTGTAACCTGGGAATTGAGAGAAAGAAGGGAACAGTGTAGAAGTAAGTGTAAGTTATGAGGGATGGGAGCAGGAGCATTCCCATGTGGAAGTTAGATAAGAGTGTTGAGATTTTTTAAAGGATGGGAGGCTAGAAGTGGTACGAATGGGGGGGGGGGGAGTTCCATAGGCGTGCAAGAGAGTGTGATAGGAGGTATTGTCCTGGGGGGTGGAGTGGTCTGTGCACTTTTATAAGGTTTTGATTATTAGATCTGAGAAGCCTTTGTGTGTGATGCATTTTAAAGGTAGTGGAGAGAGAGGGACAGAGGGAAGGTTGGAAAATGAGTTTATGAGCATAGGTGAGCTGAGTGTAGGAGAGGTAGTTAGGAAGTTCAAGCCAGTTTAGTTTGTGAAGAGATTCACAGTGATGGGTTGAGGATTTGTTGCTAGTAGCGAATCTGGCTATTTTATTATAACAAGAGGACAATTTGGTTTTGAGTGATGACTGTAGGTTTGTTAGAAGAGGGGCTCCTTTGAGAAGGGAGGGTAGAAGAAAGGAAGTAGAAAGAGTAAGTTTAGTAGTTGAGGTGAGGAACCGATTGTGCCGATAGAGCATGCCAAGTTTTTGGTGGTTTTTTTTTATGTTTAGTAGTAGATGGGAGATGAATTTGAGCTTGTCATCTATTTGAACTCCTAGTAGTTTAGTTTCAGTTACCAACTCTAGAGGTGTTGAATTTTGGCTGGTAATGGAGAATAAGTTTCGGTCGAAAGACTTGGTTGTAGAAGAGGTAAAGATCATAAGTTTGGTTTTAGCAGCATTGAGTGCTAGATGATTGTCTTTCATCCATAGTTCTGTGGTAGAGAAAGCATCCTGAGTTTGTTTTAAGAGGATTGGTATAGATGGGACAGCACAGATGATTGTGGAATCATCTGCATATTGGATAATGTTAGCATGAGGGATAGAGCAGTAAAAGTCATTAATGAAAATGTTGAAAAGTAGGGGGCCCAATATTGAACCTTGTGGGACACCAGTGGGGGTGGCAAGAAAAGAGGAGGTGGCCTTTTTCCATATGACAGCTTGTTGCCTGCTTGAGAGATAGCTGGTGAACCATTTGAGGGAGGAGAGGGAGAGGTTTAGGTTAGTTAGTTTAGTAAGAAGTAGGTTATGAGAGATAGTGTCGAAGGCCTTAGAGAGATCGAGAAGGATGGTAGATACAGTGAGGCCAGAATCTCTAGCTTTATTCACAGTTTCAAGGAAGGAAAGGAGGGCAGTCAAAGTGCTGTGATGGGGTCTGAAGCCATGCTGGGTGGGGGTTAATAGGTTATTGTCTTAGGGGAGGAGTTGAAGGTGGATACATTTCTCTAGGATCTTTGAAATGGGAGAGAGAATAGCGATGGGACGGAAATTGGAAATGTTAGTATTATTTCCACCTTTGTGCAGGGGAATGATGTAGGCTTTTTTCCCGATTTCAGGAACAAGACCTTCCTGGACAGAGTGGTTGATTAGGATGCTGATAGGGAGGGCAATGGCATCAGCAGCTATGCTGAGGAAGAATGGTGGAATGTTATCAGGGGCATTGGTGCAAGGTTTTAGTTTCTGCAGGAGTTTTCTTATAGTAGATGTGGGTATAGGTTTAATGAAAAATGGGGGGGGTTGAGTGTGAGGAGAATGGGAGAAAGGATTAGGGAGGGGGGCTGAGAGAGGAGAAGTGGAGTTAGGAGGCAGATTGTTATTTGAAAAAGAAGAGGTCAGTTTGGAAATAGAGTCAATGAAAAAAGAATTGAATTGAGTAGCAAGATCAGAGTCTTGTACATTTGGGGAAGGGTTGGGGTTTTCTGTGGTACCAGGTTTTAAGAGGGTAGCTATACCTCTCCAGAATTTTTATGGGTTGGTACTATGGTTGCCTTGAAGTTGAACAAAGTAGGTGCGACGGTCAGCTGAGATAAACTTTTTTACTGAGTTGCGAAGAGTTTTGTATGCATTAAGGTTAGATGTAGATTTGTTCTTCTGGAATTGAGTCCAGGCTTTATCTCTAAGTCGCATGGTGGCAAGAGTACTTTTAGTAATCCAGGGTGTGGTTTTCTTTTTTATCCTTTTGGTTATTAATGGAGCATGAATATCTAGGAGATGAAGGAAGGTTGTATTAAAGTGAGTTATTGCATTTGCAAGTGGTAGGGTTTTTAAGGTGATACCAGTTAAGTGATTTAAGTGTGGCAGAGAAAGCCTCAGGGTTAAAGTTTTTATGACATCGGGTGGTTAAGTAAGTGTGAGAAGCTAGCAAGGGAGAGGGAGAACGTCTTGTAAAGATGGGAAGGTGGTCACTGAGGGAATCAGGGAGGATTCCACTGTCGGGGTAGTTGTGGGGGTGGGATACTAGTATCCAGTCTAAAATGCTGCCACTAGTGAAGTCTTTTGTTGGTCTAGTTATGGAGTTGATGAGTTGGGAATAGTTGTATAGGTTGATGTTGAGGGGGTGAGTAGGGGACTGAATGGAAGACCAATTTATATTGGTGTCTCCCATGATTATAGTTTCGTTACAGATGTTAGTTGATAGCCAGGAGAGGAATTCTTCGAGTATTGGGACATTGTCTCCAGGGGGAATATAGAGGGAGGCTATATATATAGATTTATGTTTATTTAGCTGAAGGTGGGCTAGTATTATTTCTGCATTAGAGAACCTTGGTATGGTTTTATTGTAAGGTGTTATAGATAGGGAGGAGGAGTAGATTAGAGCCACACCACCACCCTTTTTTTTGGTTCTGTCTGCTCTCATGATAGAGTAATTGGGTGGTAATATCTCTTCATTTTTTACATTTGGTTTTAGCCAGGTTTCAGATATAGCTAGGATGTGTGGTTTGTTATGGAGTAGCCAGGCATGGAGATTTGGAATTTTGTTAGCTAAACTTTGTGCATTAAGAGCTGCAAGTAGGATGGATTTATTGTTAGAGGAGGAGGGAGGTGGGCCTGGGTTAGGGTGTATATCACCGGATAAAAGTGTTGAATTTAGAAGTTGAGTTAAGTAGATGAGGAATTTGGGTTGTTTGGATTGAGAGGTGTAAGTAGATAGAATAGTAGGAGGTATGGAGGGTAGAGTAGTTGAAGAGGTTTTCAGAGGGGAGAGTAGTTTAAAATGGAGACATAGTTTATTGTTGAAGGGGTACAGTTCAGGGGAGATAGAGCTGAAACACCTGGATGGTGAAAAATAGAGGGGGCAAGTTGTTTGTGAGAGAGGTGAGTATGTGATAGGATGAGGTTGGGTAAGATAGTAGATATAGGTAAGGTTTAGGAGGAGAAGTAGTTGAATTGGGAAGGATGAGTATTTACCAGGCATGTTGAGGTAGAGATAAGTAATGTAGAGGTATAGGGAAGGAGGAGGGAGGGATAGGAAGTGGTGGTTGTGTGAAAGTGGGAGGAGAAATAGGAAGAGGAAGGGGTGGAGTTCTGTGGTTGGGGAGAAAGTAGGAGTGGTTAAGTGGTATAAATGTAGATGCACTGGGTGTGGGTGGGATATGGGGGTAGGGTAGGGAGTGAGTGAGGGCGAACGGAGCGGGTAGAAACAAGGAAAAGAAGTTAGAGAGGAAAAACTATCAGCAAAGCAGTTTGCTACAGGTTAGAAAGGTATGATCTGTGTGGAGAGGAACTGGGATGGTACAGGAGTATACCGAAAAGGGGAGCCAGAGGGGTAAAGTACTGAAGAGGTACAAGGTGGGTGTGAAGAGGATCAGATTAAGGGCATAAGAATGTAGTTGAGCTTACAAAGCGTGGAGCAGAGATATCAAAAAAAAAAGAAAAAAAAGCTGAACAAACTGGCTCAAGGCAGAGTGCTAACATATGAACAAAATAAATAAATAAAAACACAAGTCTCTTACTTCATTATGAGGCCCCGAATACCTTATTAAATAAAATTCAAACCAGTTAACACTGTCATTCTCTTTCATGGAACTTTATGAGATGTTGTCTGATGATTTTGTGTGAGAGGAGGCAAAACAGCCAGTGGCGGCTGGTGATTTAAAATCAAAGGGAGGCTGCAGGAGACAGCGGAATGGGTGGGGCCAAGCAAAGGGGTGTGACCAGCTAAAAGGGGTGGTGCTATGGTGCAGTGGGATCAATACTGGACATGCTTACTAATTTACATGAAATAAATGCTCAGTCACTATGACATATGCTGAATACTCTACATAGCACACATTGTTACATGTATATACAGGTAGGTTTGAAGACTTACCTCTGCGGTATGCTGCAAACAGTACTTCGTACTCTGTTTCTGCACCTGATGAGAAGCTGTGGTCTGGTATGGAACATATCAGGTCATACTGGATTTCTTTTTTTCCTTTTTCATGGAGGCTCAAAAGGGACAGGTTAAAGTTTCCCAAGCAAACACTATTCATGTGACCCCACCTGGTTCCAAATAAGAGCTTGTAGTCTTCTCTTTTGGCTGTTCCCATTAGGGGTTGCCATAGCGGATCATCTGTTTCCATTTCTTCCTTTCCTCTGCATCTTGCTCTGTCACGCCAACCACCTACATGTCCTCTCTCACCACATCCATAAACCTTATCTCAGGCCTTCCTCTTCTTCTTCCCTGGCAGCTACATCCTTAGCATCCTTTTCCCAATATACCCAGCATCCCTCCTCAGCACCTGTCCAAATTAACACAATCTTACCTTTGAGCATGCCTTCCACCTCTTCTTCGCCTTCAGCCAACCGTAGCCCAATTTCCGCCAGCACCCTGTTGGCTAACAGTACTAGTGGTGGTCATTGTTAACCCGGGCCTTGAACAATTTGGTGAGTATATATATATATAGCTGGATATGGATTCCCACACTCTAACAACATGTGTCCTATCCATGAGCTATCTGACTTTCCATCTGGTGACAGAGGTTTATTCCCAATTTTGTGAATTCATCTATAATACTAAAGTAGGGTATTGTGTCAAATGTCTTGGTCAGGTCAACCCTTGCATATTCTTATGAAATCAAATAATACATTTACCATAAGCACTAATCATAGCATTTACATACATTCAAGCATGCATAGATGTGAATGGAAAAATCATGAGAGATGCACCTAGTCACATGTACTTGTCCAGCCTCTACACATTCTATGTTTTGTATCACTATTTCTTGTTACTCTTGTTTTGTGCACACTCAATATTCTGTGGATTTCTTCAGTGCCAAGTAACTTGCCCTCAACTAAACACCTTAAAGTGGCTCTGAGTCCTCCCTCCTTCCTCGATTCCAGATGTCAACACAAAATTTCAGAACAAGCTTTGCCATTGTCTGTATGAAAAGGGAGAATAAAGTCTATGGGCCAGATTCACAAAGGCTTGCATGGAGTCTAAGAGTAGAGTAAGACTCCATGCAGCCAACATGTCCGCCGAGCGATCCAGGAACAGCCGGCAGGGGCGTGCAACAGAGCTCCTAAAACGACTCTTACAAGGACAGGGCTAGGTTATGCAAATTACCTCATTTGCTGGTGAAAGATATGCAAATGAGGTAAATTTGCTATCCAGGAAACCCTAACCTGTCTGAGTAAGAGTAGTGTTATTTGCAGAAATGTACTCCGTTGACAACTGAGTACCATTCTGCAAATAGCAAAATGGATCTGTGACAGCTCCAAATAAAGGCTGCATCCAGTTGAGGAAGCATGACAATGACCAAATATACAGTCATTGACAATGTTCCCCGATGCAAAATTAAAAAAAAATAATTTTGTTTACGTCGATCTCCGAAGTTTAAGCGTAGTGCAGCGCCACGCAAACGTGCTGCACTGTAAAAAACAAAAAAACAGAAATTAAAACCCACAAATAGGGATTTTATAGCAAATCATAAGTTTCAATGCAAGTGAATGGCAGGCTGAAGACAACATGGCAACTGAGTAGAGGTTGCTAAGGGGGGAAGCTCAGTTTAAGAGATGTAACCAAGCTTTAATAGGCAATCCCATGCAAATGAGGGTAAGGATAGTGAATCCCAAGTTTACATAGCAAATGAGCACAGTCAGTGGAGTGTATGAGTAGGATAAGGGGAGTAACAGAGTAGAAGATAGGTGACATCACGAGGGGGGTATGTATGAAAGAATGTAAGCTCATTGGAGCAGAGTGGCATGTGTTTGCTGTCAGTTACTCATCACTGGAAGAGGTGTGTCAACAGGTATCCTAGCTAAAGGCAAGAAATAGAAGATGTATGCTGTGGATAACACTAAAGTTTCTTGTTGAACTGCCTGCAATGTGTTTGCGTGCATGTGCGCGCCTGTATATCTGAGTAAGACTGTGTGCGTGCATGTGCATGCGTTTAAGCCTGAGTAAGTATGTGTAAGGTTGTTTAAAGTTGTGTGTGTGCGTTTAAGCAGGAATTAGCAAGTGTTAGGCCATGTAAGCATGTGTGCGTGCATGTGAGCTGGTGTGTGTGTGTTTGCGCTTGTGTGCGCAGCGCTGCTCCCCTGTGGAAACAGAAAGGCAAAAGGAAGCACAACAAATAGTAGGAAGTTAACCAGGGAGAACTAGAAGAGCTAGCAGGTGAAAACAATCAGAATCAGGCAATTACACAGACAGTACAGTAGCCCAGCCCAGCACTTAAAACTCTGCAAACAACTTTCCACCATGTTTTCCTCAGAGACACTGCAACACTGCAGTAAACTAAGAGAAGTGAAAACTTAAAAAGCTTTACTGAGACAAAGAAATGTTAGGGGCTGCCATTGCTGTTATAAGGCGACATATGCAACATGCTGAGGGTGGTGAAAATGCGAATGCTGCTGAGCAACCCCCAGTGAGGAGACGGAGAAGAGTGTACAGGCCCAGGGTAACCTAACAGGGGCTACATGAGCTGGAGATAGTGGAGAGCTATAGAGTGGACAGAGACCTCATGCAGCAAATTGTTGAGCTGTGCAGGCCACACCTCACACACAGAACCAACAGAGGGGAACCCATCCCAGTGGAAACCAAGGTATGTGTTGGCCTAAGAATACTAGTAACAGGTACCTTCCAGAGACCAACTGGTGATATGATGGGGATATCACAGGCATCAGCATCCAGGGTACTGCACCAGTTCCTGAATGCCATGTCAGCACATGTCGGTGATCATGTATATTTCCCCAATTCCCATGAGGTATTGGCCAGAAATATGTGTCTTTTCCAGAAAATAGCAGAATACCCTGAGGTAGTGGGTGCAATAAACTGCATGCACATATGCATCAAAGCACCAGCCTTTGAGCGGGGTAGGGCCTACATTAACCACAAGGGCTTCCCCTCCATCAACTGCCAGGTCGTGTGTGATGCCCAGGGCATAATACTGAATGTGTGTGCTTGCTGCCCTGGAAGCTACCATGACTCCCATATCTGGCATCTGACACAGCTGTACCAGACATTTGCCAATGGGGACATCCCTCATGGTCACCTAGTGGGGGATTCTGGATATGCAGTGGAGCCGTGGCTGATGACACCCATCAGAAATGCACACACACCTGAACAGGAGCACCATAATGAGGCACACGCACAAACACAAAATGTAATCCAGCATGTGATTGGGCTGTTCAAGTCACGGTTCCGGTGCCTGGACACATCTGCTGGAGCCTTGCAGTACTCACCAACTACATGTACCCAAATTGTCATGGTATGTGCTATGCTACATAATATGATCCTGCAAAAACAGCTTCAGCAGGAGCAGCATAGGCCTGGGTCAAACAGCCCCTCACCATTGCCAAGGCCATCACAGGCAGAGCATGACTCGGAGGAGGAACAACCTGAGCCTGCCCAAGTGGGCAGAAGGAGGCGTGCCCAGTATGCTTTGGTCTTGGCAAAGAGGCAATGCATAGCACATACACTGGCACAGTAGGAACCCTGGAAATGATACCTCTCTCTGACTCACACATATAGTAAAAGGGATTCCTAACTTGACACTACCTGTTTTCAAACATGTATAGGGAGTGTACTATGTGCATCCGACATAGACAGCCCTGCAGCACCACTTGAGGCATGATTGTCATGTTTTAAGCAATATAAAGCATTGATAAACAGCATTTACCACTATTTAGTATATGTAAACAAAATTGCATACACTACCTAGCACAACGTTGGGCAATATTGAGCAATATTGGGCAACGTTCAGCAATGCTGGTTAATGTTGAGCAATGTTGGGCAAGTTCAGTCAAAGTTGGGCATAGTTGAGCAAAAGCAGGTAAACATGCTCATATTTCCTTTACTGGTCCTTAAGCAGTCTGGTCTGCCCAGTATGAAAATATAAAGCAGTGACAGGCCTCAAACCAGGATACTGTGCACTATAGTCACAGTACTGAACCACCAAACCATGACAGTATTTCACTGGTCAGCCTGTATGAAGAAATGTTGATAAGTCTATGCAAAGTGTCTCATGGTAGCCCTGTAGGCACAGCATAATCCCTGTTGAGTTATGACACAAAGGTGAGCCTTGCAGTAAAAATACAACTTGATTTTCAACACACATATAGTATAAATGTTAATATTGCGCATGTTCACACATGTTAACAAATGTAGTGGACTTCAGACAGCAACATACTGAAAGGTCACACTGGGCATGCTCACACACTTAGGCCATGTCTGAGTACAGCAGTGGGTCACACATATCTGGCAGTTGCATGTGTTAACCCAGGAACCTCTCACTATTCACCAATCCTGCCTTGTGCACACAGTTATATGACAACAGACACATGACACGTGATTGTCAAAGGAGAGATTACTATCTACTTGGGTCCCCAAATCCCTAATTACTTCTTCCATACGTAATGGATTACCACCTATGTGGTAATTTGTGGGCACTTTGTTTTTCCCAAAGGGGATGACTATGCATTTTAGGGCATTTAGCTTTAGGCCATGGCTCTGGCACCAGTTATCCATCTCTGTGAGACCCTTTTGGAGGATGCTTGTGTCAGCTGGAGAGTCGATTATGGCACCCAGTTTTCAGTCATCTGCGAACTTGGTCAGCCATAGTCCTCCCGTGTTAGCCTGTACCTCAGAAAAAAATATACTGAACAAGAGAGGTCCCAGGACTGAGCCTTGTGGGATGCCACTTGTAACTGGTGTAGAATCTGACATAGCACCTGCAATTCCGACCATGTGGGTGCTATCCCTCATCCAGTTTGCAATCCATCTTGTGACATATGTGTTGATGTCTAAGCTGGTGAGCTTATTTAAGATGCCCGAGTGGGGTATTGTGTCAAAGGCTTTTGCGAGGTCCAGGTAGGCTGTGTGGACTACCTTCCCTATGTCTATGGCTCTGGTAACTGTTTCAAAGAAGTTGTCCAGGTTCAAGAGGCAAGATCTGCCCTTAACAAAGCCGGATTGGGTAGGATCAAGTGTCTGGAGGTTCCCAATGTCTTTGTTTATGAGTTCCATGATGATACGCTCCATAGCTTTGCAGACCAGGCTAGTCAGGCTTATAGGGCGATAGTGTCCAGGGTCTGTTGTGGCACCACCTTTGTGGAGCAGGACCACTGTTGCTGTACGCCATTCCTTGGGTACATATCCTGTAGTAAGTCTGATATTAAAAAGTGACTTTATGTGAGGGTTTAGTTCTTCATGAAGCTTGTGTAAGACGCAGCCCGGGACACCGTCCGGTCCCATTGATGCTGTCTTATTGCTTTGGAACGGGCAGCTCTCACCTGTTCATCTGTGATGTCAGAGAGGCTACACTCTGTTGGGATGGACATTTGCTCTTTTGGGGGGATGGGGGGGATAAATTTGCACTGAACCTGTCTGCCAGGATGTTGGCAATGTCTGTGGGTTCAGTGTATTTTTTGTCATTATGGACTAACTCAGAGCATATCTGGGAGTTGCCACCCAGGTTCCTGACATGACTAAAGAAGGCCTTGTGATTGTCTTTAGTGTCTTGTGCAATTTTCCTTTCGAAGCTGGCCTTAGATGATTTTATGAGTGATTGTAGCGTCTTGCTAGTACTGATCAGAGATGCCTTCCCTTTTTGGGATTTTGCTCTATCATGTAGTAGCCTCCTCCTTTTGTTGTATAGCTTATTGTTAAATAAATTCGTTAAAGTCAGACTGTAAAAATCATCTGGCATTCAAAAAATGACAGTCAATAACAAACAGTAATGCAGGTTTCTCAGGTATCAACTATACATATGCTCTAATGTACATTAGGAGGCAAAAAACCATACACAAACTTGTACAGAATTTTGTCTAACTTTATTTGTGAAACATATGTCATTTTATATCATTTGCAATCAGCTTTTGCCCACCTCACTGACGTGGTCAGTGACAGGGTTTTTACATCATGATCATTCATTAGAAAAATGCTGATATTACAATTTTTAAAAAGTTACTTTCCCATGAGAATATTACAGCCTTGCAAGCACCTGGTCAGTCACAATGTCCTTCCGAGGATGTAGCCAATTCAAGGCTCTTAGATTAGTTCGAATACAATGGGTGCATGTCTTCTTTAATACTTCTCTTTGTCTCTTTCTTGTTCACCAGCTGGACATTATCTCCGATAGTGCGCACAAGGCCATTCTTCTGGTGGAAGCAGGAAAAGATACACATGCACACAGATTCATTATTTTCTAACTTTGCAAAATAATCTTTCACTGACAGACATGAGCCAGGCCGAGCTGGTCGCTGCCAAGGCCAAGTTTCTAATCACACTGCAGCTTATGCTTCAAGCAATAATATAGTTTATTTCTACTATTATTCTAGTAAAACAGAATTAAATGCATTACATATTATACTATTTTTCAACCTTTGCTCTTCATATAGATTTGAGCACATTTATTCCTGTCTAAAGCACACATTTCCCTATATATCTGACCACACAACTTATATATGTCTGAATGTTTGAATACATATTTTCCTAAGCAGTATATATGTGAATATATATTTTTCTAGGCAGCATATATGTGAATATATATTTTTCTAACATTCTCCCTCCTGTTAATGCATTTCATTCTATTTGAAACATGAACAGTATCATTTCATTTCTTAGCCTTTTCCTTTCAAGGACTTTCAGCTAAGTAAGTCATTTGTTTTATATTTCAGATAGGCTTTCACTTGGTATCAACAAATCCAATTCCATGTCCTGGTACATAGTTTCAGTTACTGATATGTCAACTAGGTCTTTAACTAATTTTTTCACACAGGGTATCCCGCAGCAGACACATGCTCCAATTATGAGCAGTACTACACAAATTGCAATCAGAATATTCATAAGGACCGACCCGAACCCCCCAAATAGATTCTGGAAAAGTTCGTCAGTGGGTTTGGGCCTGGTTCTCATTGCTGACACCTGCTGTATTACCTCCAGGTGATCATTGATTTCGTGTTGGTTGTCTGGAATGTACGCACAGCATTCTTCTTTGATAAGCGCCACGCACCACCTCTCCGCTAGGGTGAAGTCGAGAGCCATTCGGTTCTGTAGTACGACTGTTCTCATTGCATTCATTTCATCAGTCACAAGTTCAAGAGCGGAAAAAGTCGCATTACTCATTACTTCGAGGAGTTTTGACAATTTCCTCAGTTCCCAAATCGATTTGACTGCTCCGTAGGCTGGGAATATTCCAGCCCAGGATATAACACTGTCACTCAAGTCCATATGAGTCAGTTTTTCTTTGTCCTTCACAGCCGAGTGATCCTTCCAGCTTGCTTCAATCTTACCCACCGGATTAGCAGGTTTTTTAACTGTATTCTCGGCTTGCTGAGCTGCATCTCTCACGTTGCGTATTTTACCCAGGGCAATTCTGCAGTATGTCTTATGGCTGGAACCAGATAACCCAAAAGCAACTGCGGACCAATTCTCAGGTAACCATTTATAGGCCTTTTTCCCACAAACAAAATAACAGTTTTCCACTTTAGTACTGATGCGGGTTAACCCTGAATGAAACATTTTTTTATCTATAACAGATAATTGTCTATATATTTCAGGAGTTTTTGCACATCTCTCAATGTTGTTTTCATCAGGCTTAAATACGAACCATAGTTCGAAAGCTACAACTAGTACCTTGGTCTACAGGTTTTATATAACATTTGTAAGACACAGTTATGTTACAATTGCTCCAACCAACCTGGAGTGTATCATTTTAACAAAGCAAACAATTCCTTTCTGAGTAACGGGTAAATATAATGCCACTTTGTCTTGTGATCTCACAGTACCTGTATCAAATAATAGGTTTTCCCAAGTTTCATTTATCCCCAGGGGGACAGCAGACATTAAAAGTCCTCCATATGCTGTGGTATTGCAGTACAAACCCAGCAATTTGAAACGTTCATAGTCTCTACATAGACTCGTTCATAGCCAGGTATGTGTTGAAGTTCGGTGCCAGTCTATAGCCAGTCCATCATCACGTTTATCAATTTCACTTCTGTAGTTATATGCAAGAAAACCATAACAACAAAAAGGTCACTACAAACATGGTTAATAAATGTATGATCAGTAGGCCAGTGAACCAATGTCTTTGGGGTTGTTTCGCATTTTTATTCACTCTGCCTCTGGCCATCCTGTTTCTGTGGTATGTCAGTTAAAAATGTTTGTCCAACTTAAATTCTTTGAGTGGTTTACAGTCGTCAAATGAACCCAAGATGATCTCTCAGCAATTTTACTGCAGTAGGTGTTGCCAATAGTACCTGGTACGGACCTTCCCACTTTGGACTCGCCCAGTTCTTTCTTTTGATGACTTTCAGCCAGATCCAGGACCCCGGGTCAGCACGGCCTCCGGTTTTGCTTCTTGTTTGTCTGAAAAGAGTTCAACTGCAAAACAGTCTTATTTGTTAACAATTTCTTCATATAACTAGCTAATGAGCCATCGGCCTCCAGCTCTGCAGGCATGAGGGCCTTCCATTGTGGCACACAATATGCTCTTCCAAACACTACCTCAAAGGGTCAAGCCCTTACATTTGGAACAGTTCTCATGCTCAGCAGTGCTAAAGGCAGACAGCAAATCCAAGTCTTTTGAGTCTCACTCATCAATTTTCTCAACTTGTTTTTCAAAATTCCATTGTACCTCTCCACCAGTCCTGCTGACTGAGGGTGATAAGCACAATGGTTTTTCAAAGAAATCCCAAAAATCTCCCAAGCTGGTGTATTGTCTGGTTTACAAATGTGTTCCATTGTCACTATAAATTCTTTCCGGTATGCCAAATCTAGGAATGATTTCTTTCACTAAGGCTTTTGCTACTGTTGCTGCATCCGGATTCCTGGTCGGAAAAGCTTCTACCCATTTTGAAAACATATCTATGATCACTAAACAGTATTTTTCCTTCACATTTATTCAGTTCTATGAAATCCATACAAATAGTATGGAACGGATAGGGTGGTGTCGGAAAGCTCCTCGCTTCGGTTTAAATGCTCCTGTGCATGATGTTTGCTACAAATATGACATGTTGCACAAAATTTTTGTGTATAATTGAATCCGTATGTTTGGAATGTTTTGTTAACTAACTGTACCATCCCCCCTGTTGAGACATGGCTCTGCCCATGACTCAACAAAGCTGCATATCTAAATAAATTAGATGGCAATATTGGCTTTTTCTCTTTGGAGATGTACAGTCCCTCTTCAAGGATTGCTCCTCGTTTTATCCACTTTTGCTTTTCTGCTTTTGTAGCTAATGTCTGCATTGTTTTTAACACTTCTAAATCTAGAGTCTCAGAAGGTTGTAGTTCTTCATTTGAAAACACAGTTTCTAGGTCTGAGGCAGCTTGTTTTGCAGCTGCATCAGCCCGAGCATTCCCTTTTGAAATTTTATCTTGTTGTTTGGTATGGGCTGCACACTTACAAATAGCTAGTCTAGTGGGTAACTGAATAGAATCTAACAGGTTCAAAATCAATTGTGCATGATTAATCGGTTTGCCAGTAGATGTTATCATTCCCCTGTTCTTCCACTGTTGCGCAAAGACATGCACTGTAGAGAAAGCATACTGACTGTCAGTATATATGTTAGCACATTTGTCTTTCGCTAGAGTGCAAGCACGTGTCAAAGCTATCAATTCTGCTGCTTGAGCAGACAGGTTATGTTGCAGGGGTTGTGCTTCTATGATTTCGTTATCAGTCACTACTGCATAACCCACTAGGTTCTTTCCTGTAGGTCCTCGTCTACAGGACCCATCCACATAAAATGTCACCTCTGCTTTGGCTAAAGGTATATCAGTAAGATCTTGTCTGGGTGTGGTTATTTGTTCCATTTCCTGTAGGCAACTGTGTGGTGTGCCATCAACAGGAATCGGAAGTAATGTCGATGGATTTAATGTCGTGCATCGTTCAATCGTCATGTGAGGTTGACTCAAAAGTATGGTCATACAAGAAAGATGTCTGGCAGGGGACAAAAATGCTATTTTTTCTTGCAGTAAAATTATTGCAACTGCATGAGGTACTCTCAACGTGAGAGGATGGAACAATACCACTGAGGCCGAAGCTTGCACTGCCATAGCTGCTGCAACAACTGCTTGTACACAGGGTGGCAATGATCGTGCCACGGATCTAACTGTGATGAATAGTAAGCTATGGGGCGTTGCTGCCATGTTGTTGGCCAGTACTGACGCCATATATCCCCGCCTACAATCTACAGTCTGAAAAATCTCTTACGGTAATTCGGAAGCCCTAAAACTAACGATGAAACTATCAGTTGTTTTAGTCTGCAAAAGCTGCTTCTGCTTCCGGTGTCCAATGCAGTGTTTTGTGCTGCCATTGGTGTTTTAAATATTAAATCAGCCAATGGAGCCGTTTCTAAAGCATAATTGGTATCCAACTCGACAAAATTAGTCGTTCCCAAGAAGGACATCATTTCCTTTTGGTAGTTGGTCTAGGTGCTTGTAAGATTGCTGTTTTCCTATCTTCATCTAATGTTCTACCTTCTTTGGATATCACATATCCCAGGTATTTAACCTGTTCTTTCCAAAGTTGCAATTTGTGTTTATTCACTTTATGCCCTTGCTCAGCTAAGAATTTCAACAATGCTATTGTGTCTTCCCTACATTGCTGCTGGGTAGGGCTGCAAGCAAGATGTCATCTACATAAAGTAATACTTGACTGCCCCTGGTGGAGAAAATCCGCCAGGTTGCTAGCCATCTCTTGTGCAAATATTGTTGGACTTTCACTATATCCCTGTGGTAGTCGGGTACGTATACCTTTGCCCTGAAATGTAAATGCAAACCAATGCTGGCTGTCAGGGTGGATAGGTATTGAGAAAATGCATTGCTAATATCTACCACGTGAAATATTTTTGTTGCGGCTTCAAATCATTTAACAAGGTATGTGGGTCTGGCACCGTAGGTGCTTGGTATTACCGCATCATTTACAGCCTGTAAATCTTGTACCATCCGCCATTCCCCGCTTGCTTTTTAACAGGGAATAGAGGAGTATTACATGGTGAATCCAAGGATTCTACCAGTATCCCTTTCTTAAGCAATGCCATTATGATAGGTTTGATTCCCTGTTCCGCATCCTTGCTCAAAGGATATTGTCTTTTCTTGGTCTAAAGGCCGATTTTGGTGTAATAACTACTGGCCCTGCTGTTCAATAAGCCCTACATCCGATTTCCTGTTGACCAAAGAACATCTGGTATTTTACTCAAAGCTTTCTTCTTCTTCTATCAAGAACGCCAATCAGCTGTCTTCACTCTGTTGTAAGTGTACAGCTGGGCGTGTTAACCAATTTAGTTTCTGTCTCTGTACTCCTAAGTCTGATAACTCCAAGTCAGTTAGTTTCTCCCATTTTGTCACTTTGTCACCCAAGTCTACCCACCTAACATTACTGTTTTTGGTTAGGCTAACATGCGGTAGTTTATTGGATTTGTACAATTCCAAGAACTCCTGAGGTAATGAACAACTCACCATACTATTACCCTCAGTGTCCCAGTATAAAGTCCGTAGTATTAATCTATTTATGGATTCCTGAACAATTTTTGTTCATATTCTTTATCAGGTCCTGATGTGCTACAATAATATAGGGTACAATGTAACAAATGTTGTTGATCAACATCGAGGGGAAGCACCTTGCTGGTGGCTACATTCATCAGTTCCTTGGTCACTGCCCCTGGACCGGTTGTAACCAGATCCTGGCTGTACCAATAATAGGCCTCACCCTCCGCACTACAAAAGCATCAGTTTGTCTCTGTGCCTCCATACCATTCATGGTAGGGACTACTGCTATGCCAAAAAGTTGCATAAGATCTCTTCCTAATAAGTTCATGGGGCATTTGGCAGAAAGTACTATTTTACTTCTCTGGGTTATACCCGAGACGGGGTCAGTTATTGCTATATCATGGGAAAGTGGTTCCCTGTACAGCTGTCCGTTTGCTGCTTTCACTAATATATAATCGGGTGACTCAGAATGTTCCGGTAACTTTGAAGGATGTATCAAAGTTCGTGATGCTCCTGAATCACACAAAAATTTAACTTCCCTTCCTTCCACCAGAAGTGTAACTTCCGGTTTAGTGTCTGCTAAATAGAGCTCCAAGCTCAGTAGTGCCAAGTCCAAAACTTCACCTTCCCCAGCTTCTACATCCGGTTGCATGTCATTTGTTTCTTCTAAGGTATTTACATTATTCCCCTGCTCATTAGTCTCTACTAATGACTGTCGAGCAGTATAACTGCCATCTAGTCAATCTTCATCATCCTTATCCTTTTTTTCCACAGGTGCCTTGCTCCTGCAATCCCTTGCCAAATGTCCCTTCTACCGCAATTGAAGCACTCACCTCTTTTTTCCTGTCCTCATAAAACTCTGAGTTTCTGTCAGAACGTTGTTACCCTGAGCATTTCACCTTTTGGCTGTTTGTACTACAAAACTTCCGCACCATCTTCAGCTGTGAAGACCTGCTTTTTTCTTTTTACTGTTAAAATGTTTTTCGCATGCCTAGCATACTCTAACAAGGCTTGAAGCCTACTGCTCGGTGATCTATCATATGCTTCGTGAAGCTATTGATAGGGCAATACAACCTTTTAAAATGCATTCTTCAACTGCTGTTCATACGAGCTATCATTTTTTTGATTTTCAGGAATAGTCATACCACTATGGTTATTGAAACATTCTAATAATCTACCATAGTATGCGTCTACTGTTTCATTATCTTGTTGTACGCATTGGTTAATACAAGTCCAATCTGCCCTAGGTTTCCATTTTTCAGTAATGCGGTCTGTAAGACCCTTCAATCTAGTATCTAGTTCTGCGTCACTATGTGGGAGTGGCCTGAGTTGCGCGTCACGGGCATTCCAGGTGCCACAAATCATATGCCAGTCTGGACCTAAAATTTGTCTAATTACTTTTTCTACCTCTTCCCCATTCAGGTGGTAACTCAATCTCATGCCCTGTAAATCTTGTACAAATTTCTCAAAGTTAATTTTTGGATGGGAATTCCTCTGTAGCTTTCGGATATCTTCCGTGTCCATGGTCTATATACTAAGAGAGTTGAGGCCTGGCCCTCCTGTCCTGCCTGTGGGTTTGGCACTTCAATTAATGGACAGATTTCCTCACTCTCATCTAATGAATTTCCGCTTGGTTGAACATCTATAAGTGTTTGACGTGTTCGGGATCTAGTCCCGATAGGTTCTCTTACAAATGGTTGTCTTAATACCCCTGTTGTCTCCGGATAGCGTGGGGTCCAGCCCCCCCGCTTCATATTCTAAGTAAGGCATCGGAGGAGGTGGTGGGGGAGGGGCCGATGCTACTACTGTATTATTATCCTCTTTGTCTAAAAATAATGCTTTTGCATTTTTATTTTTCTGTTCCCTTCGGTTCACTTCCTCAATCCACCTATGTGCTTGGGGAACGCCCAACTGTCGTTGTTTTTTTGCCTGACCTTCTGCGTCAGATTTTAACTGTTTCAAAAGTTTTACTAGTGATATTTTATCTAATTTACCATCAAATTCATACTTATTAACCCATTTTGAAAAATGTCTCACATTATCTGCTCTTTGCAATTGCATATACTTTGCATCTTCTGTTAGGGCGGGTCACGTGACCCTTTAGTGCATTCATTTCCCATGTCTCTTAAAAAAAAGAACTGTTACGTAACCCTTTTCTCTTGTACCACGTGGTATCTTATTCCCCGTATCCACAGTAGTGTCTAGAATGACTGTTTTACTTTGCTTTGTTTATTCCCTGATCTATGACTCAAGATACAATACTTCGACTACCTCTCTCCCTGCTATCACAAACCTTAGCAATAGCACAGTGTAACCTGGTCCCTGATCTAAAACAAAAACAAAGAGAGGAATTCTGCTTACCCGAGCCTCCCGCTTACTGTTAAACTTCTTTTTAGGATCCAGTTTTCCGCTTTTCGGCCACAGATCAGACAAGTGGACAGCCTCTTTAGATACGACAATTCAGTCAGAGGTCTTTCCTTCTTCTGCGCAGGTTTCAGTGCCACCTATATACTCTGACCTGCAGCTTACCAAGGGAATTCCGGCACGATTAGGACCAAAATGTTAAATAAATTCGTTAAAGTCAGACTGTAAAAATCATCTGGCATTCAAAAAATGACAGTCAATAACAAACAGTAATGCAGGTTTCTCAGGTATCAACTATACATATGCTCTAATGTACATTAGGAGGCAAAAAAACATACACAAACTTGTACAGAATTTTGTCTAACTTTATTTGTGAAACATATGTCATTTTATATCATTTGCAATCAGCTTTTGCCCACCTCACTGACGTGGTCAGTGACAGGGTTTTTACATCATGATCATTCATTAGAAAAATGCTGATATTACAATTTTAAAAGTTACTTTCCCATGAGAATATTACAGCCTTGCAAGCACCTGGTCAGTCACAATGTCCTTCCGAGGATGTAGCCAATTCAAGGCTCTTAGATTAGTTCGAATACAATGGGTGCATGTCTTTAATACTTCTCTTTGTCTCTTTCTTGTTCACCAGCTGGACATTATCTCCAATAGTGACAAGGCCATTCTTCTGGTGGAAGCAGGAAAGATACACATGCACACAGATTCATTATTTTCTAACTTTAAAATAATCTTTCACTGACAGACATGAGCCAGGCCGAGCTGGTCGCTGCCAAGGCCAAGTTTCTAATCACACTGCAGCTTATGCTTCAAGCAATAATATGCGAGTTTATTTCTACTATTATTCTAGTAAAACAGAATTAAATGCATTACATATTATACTATTTTTCAACCTTTGCTCTTCATATAGATTTGAGCACATTTATTCCTGTCTAAAGCACACATTTCCCTATATATCTGACCACACAACTTATATATGTCTGAATGTTTGAATACATATTTTCCTAAGCAGTATATATGTGAATATATATTTTTCTAGGCAGCATATATGTGAATATATATTTTTCTAACACTTATTTATGGCTGGGGTCCACCAGACAAGTCCCCTGCCTTTGGAGGAGTGAGTCTTGGTTTCATTTGGGATAGCACAATCCATGCATTCCTGTAGGTGTCCATAGAACGCGTTTGTAAAGGATTCTGCGGTTTGAGCCGTATTTACCACTGGCCCAGGGGCTTTGATAAATACCACCTCGGTTTTGAGAAGTGTGACATTTGCTTTTGAGAAGTTCTTCACCGAGATTACCTTGGCCAGGGTTGGGGACAGGATATGGATGTCCAGTGAGATAAATGTATGGTCTGACCTTACCAATGAGGGGTATACCTCTGGTGTGGAACACAGAGTCCCCATGTTGGTGATGACCAGGTCCAATATGTTTTCCCCTCTTGTGGGGGTGGTGACCAGTTGTTCCATAGCATTTGAGTTTATAAATTCTAGGAACCATTGGGCGAGGGTGTTGGGGCTTGAGTAGTATTCCCAGTCAATGTTTGGGTAGTTGAAGTCACCCAATATAATGGTGTTTGGAGAGACCTTCATAATCTCCAGTGTTCTCAGAAAAGCCGAGTGGAGTCCCTGAGTTTGTGAGGGTGGTCTGTAGCAGGCTACAAATGGAAAGGCAGTTTTTCCCACTGTTAGTTGCACATGGATCATCTCCGATGCTTCATGCAGTACTACTAACCTGGAGGTGTGTGTATCTTTGATGTATATGGATACTCCCCCTCCTTTTGTTGTTCGGTCTGAGTTTTGTGGCCGAAAAGCATGGTATGAAGTATAACCTGGTAGTGCTGTGGTGCTTTCAGGAGCCTTGAACCAGGTTTCTGTTACTGCACAGATATCAATATTCTCCATACTGAAGAGAGCCTTGAGTGTGTGCATTATGAGGTGTAGACTTTTGGCGTTGAGTAGCATTACCCTTAGTTTCTTTTATCTTGTATTGTCTATGGAGGTGGATTTGTCTTTTGAACCTTGCCTAAAAAAAGCACTATGGGGGTGGCAAGAGCCTTAGCCAGTATTCGAAAACCCAGGGGTGACAGGTGCAAGCCGTCCCTAGTGAAGCAATGTGGCTTGTCCAGCATGTCATCCCAGGCTGACAGACACTAGATCCCCTTTGAATGACACCAATACATTAGCCAACTGTTAAAATTGATCATTTTGTCTTTATACTGTGACATCATTCTTGGTGAGGGTAAGATGCTACACAAGGTCAGCGTCATACTGGCCTCAGCTACATGATCAGAGAGCTCCTCTATGTTTCTTCTCATGTAGTCCAGGGAGGAACGTCTTGGGACATTCTCACACAATGACAGAGTCATATTTGTACTTGCTTTGGAGTAACCTGAGTGCATGTGTTATGTGGCAGATCCTGGCACCTGACAGACAGCTTACAGTGACCTTCTCCTTGTTCAGCCTGGTGAGTGGGACGTCAGTGTGTCTGACAATAGAGTCACCTATTACAAGTGTATTAGGTGTGTTGTTTAGCCTTAAGGGCAGTGACTGTGTGGCTCACTGACTTTGTGAACTATGTGATATGTGGGTATTGTTGTGGGGTAGCAGTTGTTTGGGTGTCTGCTTTGGAGGTCTCTGCTGCTTAGGCAGATTTTTATTTAGAGCCTCCGAGAATGTTTTTGTGTGTTTATGTGTTTGGTTTGCTGTTGCTATAAGTCTACATGAGACTGGATTTGTGGTGTGTGTGGTTACCTTCCCCTCCTGATAGACTGTGCCAGTCATGGGTCAAGAGAGCTCAGCCTCCAGTTTGTCCATATAGTTGCATCTCTCACATATATCTGAGTTTGTTGGGAGGAGCAGAGGGTTGTCTGTGTACATAAGGCAGTTGTAACATTGCCTCAAAAGTCCCATATTCACCAGCTGGACTGGAGAGTACACACAAAACTGACCTTTGGACATGTCAGGATACTATGATGAAATACCCTTTTGACTGATCAGAAAGGATCAGTAGGGTGTTCAGTGTATAAAAGAGTATAACAGGGGTTTATTGCTTAAGTTTGTTGGTGTTTTGGAAAGATTATCTGCAAAGGAGTCCAGACAGAACCATGACACTTCCTTCAGCTATGTCATAAATAGCAATGTACACTCATATATATCCTGAGTCAGGGCCAACTGTAAATGACTGACAATGCCAACATCCTGTCAGACAGGCCCATACATACATACCCACCTCCCACTGACAAAAGACCCCATCATCATACCAGGAGATATCACATGTAGAATGGGTAAACATCTTCTTCCAAAGCTGAAAACATGGCATCAATTGGATTACACTGTTTCCCTAGATGTGTCATAAGTGAACTGCAGAACAAACAGACCCTGCACCTGAACAGTCTGTTGAGCCTCACCCTCTCTACAGGATATGAAACTGTTGAATGGGTTACAGCAACATATGGCACACTCCACAAGTGCTGGTGCACAACAGACCATGGGAACTATAGCCTTATAAGCCTATGAAGTCTGATCTGCAAGGCCATGGAGTCCATCATGATTGAAGTCATAAACAGAGCTATTGGAAGCCGACAAACACACAACCCTACCAACTTTGGTTTGGTCATGGGCAGATCATGGTTCCCAAACCTGCTAGACTTTTTGCAAGGCAACCACCCAGGACATACATCACTGAAATGAGCTAAACACATCCCACATAGACTTTGAATAGTCCTTTTCCAACATCACAGACACATGTTGTATCCACAAAATCAACAATCTGTGCATAAATATGTATTGTCATATGATGGATTGGCAACTGGTCCACATATAGATCACACAAGCTAAGAATTGTGGAGTCCTGTTCAAGCTGTTAACACCTGCTGTCCTACATGGTGCAGTCCTGGGATTGCATAAAACAAAGTGCACACACATTACCATGTCTAGTGTGATGATGTCAGCATCCTACAGATATAGCAGGAGAAAGGAAAACACCCAGTAACGCATATAGTATGCCATGTTAACACATATCACTTGAGTATCATAACATCGCTAGGTAGGGGTTTGAATCTTGCAATTGCTGTGTGTGTGTGTTGGGGGGGTTGTATGTTTTTGTGCGATTTCCTTTGAGATGAGTGCCCTTTTTGGAGACTAGGAAAAAACACATTAAAATAGGTAAATTTCTCTTTGCCAAGTCTGATGATGTCAGCATCCCACAAATACAGCAGTGGAAATGAACGTTCCCACTAAAGCATAGAGCGCATCGTGTTAATGTGTATCTCTCTAGTATTATAACCTAGTTAGGTAGGGGTTTGAATCCTGCAATTGCTGACTGTGTGTGTGATTTCCTTTGAGAAGAGTGCCCTTTTTGGAGACTAGGAAAACACATTAAAAGAGGTAAATTCCTCTTTGCCAAGTCTGATGATGTCAGCATCCTACAAATACAGCAGTGGAAATGAAAGCTCCCAATAAAACATATAGCACGTTGTGTTAATGTGTATATTTCTAGTATCATAAGATAGGTAGGGGTTCAAATCGTGAAATTGCTGAGTGTGTGTGTGGGTGGTGGGGGTTGTGTATGCTTGTGTGTGATTTCCTTTGAGAGGAGTGCCCTTTTTGGAGACTAGGAAAACACATTATAAGAGGTAAATTCCTTTTTGCCAAGTCTGATGATGTCAGCATCCCACAAATACAGCAGTGGAAATGAAAACTCCCAGTAAAGCATGTAGCGCGTCGTGTTAACACATATCTCTCTAATATCATAACATAATTAAGTAGGGGTTTGAATTCTGCAATTGCTGTGTGTGTGTGTGTGTGTATGTGTGTGTGTGTGTGTGTGTGTGTGTGTGTGTGTGTGTGTGTGTGTGTGTGTGTGTATGATACTGTTGGTCAATGTGTGGTGGGTTTTGCTTTTACTACTGTATGAAATATCAGTAAAACAACAGTATGTGCATTGCACACTTCAGGTATCTGTGTGGCAAATACATATATGTACATGTAACCTAAATTAGTTTATAGGTGTGAAGCCTGCTTTCTACGTGAATACATCTGTTACCTTTGACAGATTGTGCTGCTGCTTCTCAGACCTTAGGTCACATATGTATGTTTGTGACAAGGCCAGCTACTGAAGTGATCTGTGGCCTAGGTCATCTGTGTCACACACACCCATGACAGTTACTATAGAATAGTGTGAGTGAGGGTTCATGCCTGGGGTATATGTCAGACATGTTCAAACACAACAAAGTCTGTCAATAATAGACATTCATTATAGGTGTACAACAACTTCGTGGATATGCATACAGACCCCTTATTGCTTATGTGATACACCGAGGGACTTAAGAATATCTTTGGAAATGTGAATACCAAAGGACAGATGACTATGTTTAGTAAATGTGGATGACTATGCTATAGTTGGCTTATAGCTTTACAGCATGGGTTGGTCAACAGGTATCTGTCTGTATGATACCCTTGTGGAGGATAAGTGTCTCATCTGGAGAATGCATTGTAGGCCACTGTATGCATTACCAGATGTGGATGGACATATCCCTAGTGTGTTTGCTTGTACCTAAGAGGGCTACATGCCAAACAGGAGTGGTCCCAGGAATGGGTGGCAGTCAATACCACTGATTACTGGTATAGTATTGTACCGGAAGGATCCAAATTCTACTGTGTTTCCTACATGTGTGTGTCAGTTGTCAAGACATCATCTAATGATTGGTTATAGTCAGGCTGTTGAGGTTGTGTATACTACCAGAATGCAAACCAATGACCGATATTAACAGTATCATCCACAGTATAGTGTCAAACCATGTCATACACACATGTGTACCCAAGTTAAAATATATGTGTAGTAAAATGCATGCTGGCCAGCAATAGAAACTATGACGTGTTAACACTGTGTAATACAGGGCATGTCACCCTTCCCATGTGTCCACTATGCACGTACATGCAGACAGTGCACCTCCACCATACCTGCAAATCTGTACTGCACACATCACACACATACTGTCCACTCACCAACACATGCTGCCAGAAATACACACATCAGCCAAGTGGCACATGGGCAGACAATACATTTTTGGAATTAACACTATTGTAAACAATACTACATTGATAATCATAGCTTTAATGCATCATGCCTGCTCAGATATACCTACAAGGATGTCATTACACTTTACTGTTGACAACATGCTAACATTGCTACACTGCTATGAAGTCACCCTGTGCATCAGCTCCATGTTAGCCTGTTCCTGTATCAATGTTACAGATGACAGGAGGTGTCAGAGTTTCATCATATGCACAGGGTGTGTTGTTGGTTTGCCAGAGCCTGACATTGACCCATCCAATCGACATGTATGTGTGTGTGTGTGTGTGTGTGTGTGTGTGTGTGTGTGTGTGTATGTGTGAGGGACAACAGTACAGCATGGGTCAATGTTGATGTAATGTGTGTGTGTATGTGTTAGCCCTAGGTGTTTGGTTTATGTGTGTGTGTCTGCATGCACACAGTTCCACCATGTGGGTGCCAAATATGGGAGGTTGTGGGACAGCCACAGACTGTACCTGCCAGGCTGTACAGATCACCATCTCTGGCCATGGACACAGTACCTGTGTCTGGCAGGGGTGCCACGGACAGTATCAGGTACTAAGCCAGACTGGGTACTATTATCAGAGGCAGAGGGATGTCGATTGGACCCATGTCCCTGCTGGGACTGGCCAGAGCCATGTGTATGTGGTCTTCTAGGACGGTCTATTGACAGCCCAGCCCCATCATTTCTGGGGCTGGTACTACCACTACGGGAGCGGCTGTGACTTGTGTGTCGTCCGCGACAACTGCCAGCTGATGATGTTGCTGGCATACATCCACATCGATGTCTCAGCCATCCTGCACTGTCCTGGCACATGGACATGACATTGCGGAGGACATCTAGTGTCTCCCCCCAATGTCTATCAATGACTTCAGTGTAATTACGGATGGCACCAGCAAGGTCACGGATACTGTCATTGATAGCGGTGTTATGGGCCCTCTGCACCCTTAGTCCCTGTGTTGTGTACTGTTCCATACGTGCCTGTGCCTGCATTATAGCCCAGAACATACCTGAGGTTGTAAGACCTGTGGGGACACGTCTGCCAGGGGCATTACAACCAGCAGTGCTTCCACGAGAACCCCTGGACATCTGCCTATGTGGTACCATTCCAGGAGTGTGGGTAAGACTGCTGTGAGGGGATGCATGTGCCATAGATACTACACTATCCTGGTCAATGCCTACTGTATGCTGTCCCTCAGCTAAGGCCATTGTTGATAAGGGATGTATTGGCAGTATGAATGTGCGCATAGATGGGATGGAAAGCTGTTTACTATCGATTGGCAGACCAATGACAGACCCTGTCAAACCTGCCTGTGCCACAACACATGTATCATCATTTCCACTATTTGTAACAGTGACTTCAGGTTCCCTGCTGCACTCAACCAACACAACCTCAGCACCTGTGAGAGGAAGACAGGAAACACACTTTACAATCTGTACACAATGTTAGCACACATGCACACATGAACACATGCACACATGCACACATGCACACATGAACACATGCACACATGAACACAAACACATGCACACATGAACAGATGAACACATGCACACATGCACACATGCACACATGGACACATACACACATGAATGCATGCAGACATACACACATGCACACATGAACACATACACACTACTCATTAAAGTTGACACACACACACACACACACACACACACACACACACACACACACACACACACACACACCAACAGCAATCTAGAACATACACATTAGTGGTTGATGGTGGAGTACAGTGTCACAAGCCAAATAATCCTATCACACATGTCAACATGCAGGATGTGTGTTGCTTAACAGCATGCAGTGCTAGTGTAGAGAGTCCTTGTTAATAACAGTATACATGTCTTTGATTCATGTGTGTTGTTCAATGATTGGCCTCACCCTGGAACACAATGTGTACATGGACACAACATTGCTGTGCAAGTATTAAATGCTTTCCAATATCTTGTGCACCATCACTCATAGGTATACATACCATGGCCGGGTGCACACAACTGTCAGGTGTATAGCAATGAATGCTATGTGTAGTACTGTAGTTACTGTAACTGAATGTAGTGTAGTACCATGAGCCATCATCAGGCAGCATTATGTGGTCACTCAAGGCCACTAATGTGTGCCACCCTGGCAACTATCTTGCTGCACCTGAACTGCAGCACTTTGTCTACATTAACCATTTCACAGGCAGTTGTTACATGGGTATGTAAGGTGTTCAATAGGGAGCATTGCCTAACATGAATGTGTTGTGTGTTGAAGAGTGTCGCACCGCCCCATGATAGGCCTCCACCCCTCAGGTATAGTATGTGTGCTGTGTGGATGACATTTGGGATACTGGAGTCTGACCTTACAGCAGGTGTCTAAATAGGCCATGTGTATCATATGAACACTGACTGTGTATGACATAGTGGTGTATGTTGTGCGCATGTGTATTGACTCTGCCTATTCAATGTCCATTACAGTGCACCACAATTTGTTGGGATGCTCTGTGTATTGCATGTGTTTGAGGCAACTGCTCATGTTACTGGGATGTGCATAGTCCCACAGAAAACATGCAGAGCATGCATTATGTGTAGGTGTTTTAGATGTGTATATGGCCTACAACTCACCTATGACATGCACATGTTATTTGCTATATTAAATGTAGAACACTCACCAGCATGGCTCTGCTGGCTTGCTGTCACACCAGAGGGACCTACAAGGATATGAGACAGTTTGTCAGTGTCAACAACTATGGCATTGCTGCTGTGAGTTTGCAGCTTTACAGTAGTACAGCATGTGACAGTCACAGGCATACAGATTATGTTCCAAATTATCAGTATTGCACAACACCAGGCTCCACATCTTCTAAATACATGGTACACATCTGACATGTGCATGTTCTAACAATCGAGCTAACAGTAGTCTACAGATATGCCATGTTACCTGCATGCTCTGAGACAACTTGCTGGGTGACTCCGGCCTCCATGATGACACATGTCTGTTGTAGTGGTTAGCCAGGAGCCACCATGCTGAGGAGCAGCTCTTCCACTCTGGTGAAGGTCGTGTGTGATGCTGCACCACATGTGGCAAGCTGTTGTCTGCGGACATCAGAGGCATGCTGCCGGACATGTCTAATTAAATCAATGCAGTGATGGCGTACCTGCTTATAAGTTCAGTTATGCATGCCTATGTCATTCACCCGACAGACAAGATCTTGCCACAGTGCAGTGCATCCATGTTGGTCCTGGCTGGTTCTGGAGAACAGCAGGGTGTGATGTTGTAGTAGGGCGTCTAGGATTATTTCTTCCTCTTCATGGGAACATGCAGGTTTGCAATTGTGAGACATGTCCCTGGAAGACAATAAAACAATAATTGTGAGCAAGTCATGTAGCACAATTAACATTCTAAAGTACAGACATCAATGAAATGCCATATATAGCAACCTATTGGCTTTCAGTAGATACACACTCATAATACCACATATCAGTGCTCAGCCCACAACTGCCTGACAGTGCCTGGCACATTCTATATATTAAACCATGTTCTGCACAGCAACACAGTGAAACCAGTATGTAAGACTATACAACAGTACATGGCACACTGTCTGTGACACAATGCACCACCTAGTCACAGGAGGTATATATCAAGATAATGGATGAAGAAAGATGGCATCCATTGCAATGAATGTAAAGTACAGTTACAGTATTACCAGTATACCACAGTAGTCTTTGATGCCAAACCCCTGCCTAACATATGTGCACAGTTGTTGATATAGGTGGCATACTGCTGTACTAGACTATCCATGTTGCTAGATACACACGTAAACCTTGTAACACAGATATGATTGAGGGCATGATACAGGCATAATTACACACACATCAGACATACATACAACACACAAATGTATTCCAACCCAGATGAGCTTTACTTGTGTACCATACAGCACTGTGTGTCACTACTTACAAAACCTTATGCCTGAGGTATGTAATCTGTGAGGACTACAGGGAAGACACAAAACAGTGTTACCAAGCAATGTGAACATACACCATACTGTACTGTTTAGGCCTACAGCTTCAGGTAGTACTACAGTTCATATGGGAGTTGGATTCACCAGCAGTACCACTCACTAAGCATACATGTATTGCTATAGCCTACAATGGGACACCACAGTCGACAACAAGGGACTACGTCACACCATATGCCATACTACTTTTTCTGCCTAGGAATAGCATACACATCTTTTGTTGGGATCACAGATAGGGCACAAACTACCATGACAGAAACAATTTCACACTAAGCTATCACACTCTTACAGACCTTGCACACATTCACCAGCACATTCATCATCACACTCAGTCAACCTCACATAGCAATTATTGCACTAAGTACATGTGTGTGTGCTTCGTGTCATGGGTAGGTAATATGCTATTGGCCCTAGGGCCTACAGCAGCCTAGCCATATGCTACCCTGGCCTTTGACACACATGTAATTTAATTTCATTTGCCCCTGTCAAACAGAGCCACAGAGGTGATTCCCAGGGTGTATTTCCTATCTCCCAAACAATCATCAGGAGTATTTATGACAACTGTTAATGAGGAGATTTGTTTGCTATTGATAGGTGGTTTGTTCCAGAGTATGGCATGTCTCTGAGTTAGGACTCTATCCCTCCAGCATGTGCTGTTTAGTGAGCTGACAAGGTGTAGGGCCCTAGAGCGTGTATTGTAATATGTTTACGTGGAGGATGTCCAACAGCTATGTGTGTGACATAGCTCAGTATGTTATGCAGAGGTCACCTCTGGGTAGGAGCTATGCAACACAGTGTAGCTGTGGTTTTGTGAGTCGGTCTGCATAGGGCATCTTTTTGAGGTCGGTATTACTCTTTGTGAAGTATGTCTGTGGCCTTTCCAGTTGCTGTAGTTGGCATTGTACTCTCTAATGGGTTTTAAGTGTGATAAGTAGAGGGGAACACTGACCTATATTTCCCTAGATGACACACCTTTTGTGATGACATGTACCACATAGGCAGAGTACATGACCAGTGTGGCACTGTGATTATCAAAGGGGAGGCTACTGTCCACCTGTGTCCCATGTTCCCTTATCACACCTTCGGTGTTAGGTAGACAAACACCTATGTGGTAGTTAATGGGTACAGTGTTCTGGCAAGAAGGGATGGCACTGCAGTGTCAACACTGAGCTTCAGTCCATACCTTGGCCGCCAGGCACCTGTCACAGTAAATATGCTCCATGTCTCTCTCCCTATATATATATATATATATATATATATATATATATATATATATATATCTCTATATATATATATATATATATATATATATATATATATATATCTATATCTATATACATGTCTATATATATATATACATATATCTATATATATCTACATATCTATATCTATATATATATATATATATATATATATATATATATATATATATATATATATATATATATATATATATATATATTCACACACACACATACATACACACATACATATAAACACCCATTGCTGTACATATAGGTGTACATATAGGCACATATACAGTCCACTATTCATGGTGGGAATATCACTTATGTGACAATTGTGAAATATACAGTTATGTAATAATATTGCACAGTATTGTGCAGACTGCATTGAAGGTGTCCTCAGCCTATGTAGCTGTAGCAGGCCTCACTGGCTACAGCACTGCAAAACTGACAGAGCATACCCACAGCGTTTAACCACCACATGTCATATACCAGCACTGCATGCTATTTTCTTTTCCACACACTACAACCTACATAGAAATATGCACAAAACAAACTTCAACAATGTATATATGTACACCCTTCATAAACAGTTGTAGTATGTCCCTTGCCCTATGCACATGTACAGATACATAGAGATACGTACTGCTGCCACATATGGATGATTCACAGTATGTAGAGTACTCTTCATAAACATCTACTACATGCCAGCAAATACATATGTGTTACATACCTTTCATTTGTATTGCTGTGTTCCATTTGTTTTTAAAGGAAATGTTATTTATTTATTTATTTATTTTTCTTTTCTCTGTCTGTTGCTCTTTCTTTTTCTGTGTTTCTCTGTCTGTCTTTGTCTGTGTCTCTGCTTCTGCCTCTGTCTCTGTCTCTCTCTCTCTCTCTCTCTCCCCTGCTGCAATGAGATTATTGCAGGTGTAGACAGCAAGTACAGTCTGCTTTTCTAGGTATCTGCACATGGGCATGTGATGGCCTCTGCACCAATTGGTGCCCACCATTTACTAATTGCATGCAGCCTGCTGTGTGGTAATTGCACTACTCACTGTCATAGCAGCTCACTGCTATAAAATACTAGGTTAGGTAGGCATAGCCCTTTCAGCTTTCCAAAGTGGGACCCATGCTTGTTTGCTGTGGACACCATTGTGTCAGTCAGAAGGTTGGTATACTTCTTATCTCTGAAGCTAGGGTTGTAGCCAGTGATTTGCATGTTGTACTCAAACCTGAATGTTGCTGCTTCTAGTACACACTTGTCAGTGTAGAATTTTACTCACCCCTCCACATGCTTACACAAGATACATGGGAGTATGCACTTTCTTTTCTAATTAGACAATTAACTGCCATACACAAGTAGTTATTGCAATGTATTCCTCTGGCACATGAACTGTTTGTGAACTACTATACTGTAAATATTAATTACCTCACTTCTGATCAGTTTGTTGTTTATTTGTGTTGACATTAGCACAGGCTGCTCAAGACAATTGGACACATTTCAGCACTGAGTATGCCTACCTACATCCTTGGTAGAGCCTGAATACATTTTGGGTAGGGGCGCAGATGTATAGAGAGCATTATATATTATTGTGTGATGTTTATCTTGCTGAACATACAGGGTTGCTGTGTACCTGTTAGTCTAACAAGGCAAGTAGTCTGTCTGCGTAGCTCCCACTTGTGGACATATCCAGATGGTAGACAGAGGTTAGTCTATTATTCTTTGTCTGTGCACCACACTGGTCTTTTCTGCACTGGAACAATGGCATTGTCACAGTTGGTTGCTAACAGTACATGGCTACATCCTTTGATATTCCTGTGTTGTACTCCTACATAAGGATATACTTGTGGGACTCGTTCCAAAGCTATTTGCAGAGTGTGTAACAGCAGACAAGCTGAAATGCCTGTGTGTTTCTGCCTCTACCAGGCCTCTTATACACTCAGGTATATATTTGAACAGCCTCAGGGAAAGGTACATATAAATGGGGTACACCTGTAATATATTACAGACATTAAGTTGAGACTGTGAGTGAATCAGAGCATATGTATTAATACACCTTTTCTGACGTGCATGCAGTATGTACTATTACTTATTGACATTATTCATTAAGTGTTATTCCCCACTCTTCGGCCTACTGTCAGCACTTTTCAGAGGGATTCTGAGGGACATTTGTTTAGGAATCAAGGACATCCCTGAAAAGCAGTCACAGTTGGGAAGTATGGCCTCTGCCCTCTTCAAATATGCCAGTGTTTATCCTGCTCTGATACTGTGTGGGGTTTGTAAAGTGCTACTGTAACATTATTTCCTGCTAGAATGTCTGGTTCTCTTTTCACAGTCATGTCATGCAGTTCCACAACAACTGCTGGTAACGATCCACAGAACAAGATTTGTGTTATGACATTCCTATTTTCCCTTTACATTCACTCATTGCAATGCATGGTATATTTATTACAGCACCAACTTGTTGTAAATCTGCTGTGGCCTAGTGGTACTTCATGCAGTCTAGTGTCTCCGAGGTTCGAGACTGACAGAGGTGTTTTATTTTGCTGCTCAACAGAACAAGGGCCCTGCCAAGCAGAGTGACTAAGGCACTTTTAAGCAGTTGTAATCTGGTTTGCATGGGTTTGCGCAATGCTTAGCAATGCTTAGCTAAGCGCACACATGCGCACACTCGCTTAAACCCACTTACTACTGCTTAAAAGTGCTTACTACTGCTAACCACTGCGCTAATTTCTTTGAAAGAAAAGAAAATGGGGAGACAGGAAAGTGGTGAAAAAAGGGGCACAAAGAGGGAAAGACAGTAGGGAAACAAGCTCGGGATGTGCAGGACGAGTGTAGGGAAGACCCATAGCTGCCCATTTCTTTACCAGCAACAGCTGTACATATGCAATAAATTTGTAGTGGAATTTGAAACCTTCCACCCCTGAGAGAGGGGTGAGGACAACAAAGTCTGTTGTACTGCCAGTTATAATTATCAGTTTACATGTCCAGCGGACATGTGTGCGAAATGGGCAGCTATGTATGGGGCGTAATTTTTTTGTGGGAACAGATTGCCCTTTTTTTTTCAGGCGAGAGTGGAAAGTGAGGTAGAGGAAGTAGGTATATTTGGGGAGGTAGGTTGGGGAGGTAAACAGACAAGACAAATAAGACGCATACAGGGGCGGAGTATGACACATGGGGTAGGTGAACACAATTGACAGGGACGGATGTTTGGAAATCGCAAGCACATGAGCCCACAGATGGTAACAGTGGAACTGAGATCCTCATCCATGGACAGTCACCACTGCACCTTCACAGCCCCGAGGGTGGCTGTGCTGGGGGCTGCGTAGGAGGGGCAGATTCTCCAGTGAGTCACACCACTCTCGCCTCGAGCTGGCGTAGGGGATCAGTGACTGAACGCTGGATCTCCCTACGCACCACAACCCGGACCCTTCAGAGGGTGACAAGTGGCCCTTCTCCGCCCACGCTTGCATGGGGGGGATGAGCCCCATCCCCTGCAGCACGTCTACCTGAAGGTGGCACAGGACCAATGGAGGAAAGGAGCCTGGGCTGGGCACCAGACCTGCTGGTGCCAGATGCAATCGCCAGCTGAGGAGGGACAGGTGGGTCCACTGGGACCTGCCTTCCCATATGTTCTGTGATTAGGTGTGTTTAATTACAACATAAACAACAGCATTCCAAATTAGTTGTAACAGCATGCAGTAATATTCCCATTAACCCAACACACCAAGGTTCCAACAGTTGAACAGCGAGCATAACACATGCATATATTGAATGGCAGTGGACATTCCAACAGCATGCAGGGATGATTGGTGGCAACAGACCACCTAGATTGTGGTGTTTGAACAGGGCACATGCATCAAAGTAAATGCAGATATTTATAGAACAATAGGACATATGTCCCAACAAATGTTTTGAGATTAGACATACCTATTGAGGTGTGGGATTGCATAGTTTATGTACATACAGTAGGTTGTAGAAAGAAACCTCAATTAACATCTTATAAGTACTTTTAGTCTACACTACATTCCTATTGACTGCAGGTGTATATCCCCTACATGTATTATTACACTTGGCAACATGCATTAGGTTGTGTAATGGGTTTGGCTAGTTCGTTATATACCTGACCTATATCTGACATACTAACTGTCCAAGATGCAGATGTTACTGCTACATAGTTATTCATTTTATTTATATTTATATATCTGCATATCTGGATGTGTTCACATGACATTTTCAGTTAAATTTCTACAGAACCCTATATTTCGTGTAGCACACTCACATTTCTGGGGAACACATTAACAAGCTACCCGTGTGCCAGATTTACTTATGCATGCCAGCCATTAACTGACTGTTGAGGACTGTATATATGCTTCACAGCTACTGGCACTTCCATCATCCACTTTATATGGGACTGCCCAACTGTGGGTTACAGCACTTATTGCAACAGTATTATTTGTATAATGCAAGGGTACAACATTTCAAAGTAAGTGACACAGATACACTCCAAGTATTATACCTTTATTAATTACATTACACACTTTTCTACAGGCTCTCTCCTTCATTTGATATTACAGTGCATATAGAAGACATATTAAAGACATATTATACCTTTATTAATAGGTTACAACACTCTTTTTCAGGCTCGCTCACTTATTTTATATGACAGTACATACAGAGATATTATTTCAGACTTATTTTACCTTTCTTAATGGGTTATTACACTCTTTTTCTGGCTCTCTGATTTTATATAACAGTACATGCAGTGGTATTATTCAGGGCATTTTATGGCTGTATTATTGGGCTACAACACTTTCTTGCAGGCTCTCTCACCTATTTTATATAACAGTACATGCAGAATAATTACTAACCTGCCTGGTGGCGCAGCATTAGCAGCCTATCTGCATAGGCTTGCTGATTCGCAGCACAGACACCTGCAGCTGTGAAGTAAATGAAGGGATATTGAGACATACTTATCCATTATATAGACTAAATTAGCATGTCTTACATACTGCATTCCATGGCTACCTACTCAGTAGTGGGGCATTTTGCATGTCACGGGCCTCTTGTATCCATTGGTTCAGTAGGTCCTGCTTCCATCTCTTCAGGTCTGCATGGTGGTGACGGACCTGCTCACCAGTCTGAGGAATGCCTGTGGCACTGGTGAGATCATGAGCTTATCATTTCCAAGCCTCTGCCTTGTACTCTGTCCCTTGGAACTGGCCCTGCAGGAGTTTTGACTCATGATGGTGGACAAGGAGCCAAACCATGCATTTTGACTCCTCGATGCCCCAGCGTTGCGCTCGAAAGCGAGTACCCTCTCCAGCATCAGCCATTCTAACTGCAGATGGGAGCTACAATCAGTTATGGTGAGTATTCCCGCCTATGGGGCTTAAATATGCCACATTTCCCGCACTTTTTTGTGACTGGCCATTTTCGAAAATTCTCGGCTGACTACAGACCTGCTTAAAAATGGTTAATCTACCATTTATAAGTATATGTATGTTAACAGTGGCTGTTTATTCTAAGCTGTCATGGCTTAGTAGTTCAGTACTTTGATTATGGTGCACAGTGTCCTGGGTTCGAACCTTATCATTGCTTTTTATTTTACTACTGTCCAGACAGGCTAGGGGGTATGGCTGTGTTTAGGCAACTTTGCTCTACGTTGCTCCACATTGCCCGACAGTGTGCTAGTTGGCGTGGCACGCACCTCTGTGCAAACCGATTGCGCAGCATGAAACGCTATTTAGCTATGGGCAACTCTATTGCGCTGGATAAAGTGCTGCTTAACTCCGGGCAATTATAGGTCAGGATCCTTTATAAATATACATTTTTTTTCACTGATACATAGGCCATTTCAATGCTTTTTAGTAAAATTTTCATCATATATGTCAGGAATTATTTCATATACTAATTTAAAACATAAAATAGAAAGGGGAGTGGTGGGACTCGAACCGTGAATGCCTCTTCTTTGTGCGAAGGCTCTACCACTACGCTATTGCGATTTGGCTTAATTTGCATAAACATTCCTTATTATGCTCTTCAATGTCAAGATTGCTAACTGCAGCTAAGCAATGGGCACACCCACACAAGCATGCACAAATATGGGCAGCTATATCGGGAATTAGAAAAAAGAAATTTAACTTTTACTTTTCATAACTGTACTGGGGGTTTACAATGTGAGGGAGTGTAGTGTTGGGTACGTAGACATTTGAGCGGACTCGCTCATGTGTGTTGACATTTCACAAATCAGACACTTGCAGGGGCGTGGACCTTTGGACTGCACGGCAGTCAGACAGACCCCCTGCCTTCCTGCACGGTCCTTGTTGAACTTGGAGTGGAGTCAGCATGCCCTCATGAATATGCATGGCACGCTGATGTCATATCGTTCAACTGCAGTTTCCAAGTAAGACTTATTTAGTCTTACACAGAGGATTCGTGAATCCGGGGGTATATCTCCAAAGTCTATACCCCAGGTAGTGTTACCCTGATTTTACCATCACACTTCTTTTGACTATTGTTACTCATCTATTTATTTAACTAATAGATTGTATATCTTATTCTTCAGTTGTTAACTGCGAGTACATGTATACCTTATTCCTCAGTTGTTAATTACGAGTACAGGACCAGTCTAAAGGCCATCCTTTGCCATTTTAAAAGAAGGCCAAAGGTATGGAAAAAGTATAATAGTCTCAAAAGTCATGCTACAGGATTAAATTTAATTAAAAAACTTGCACAAGGAACACAAAAATCACTGAAAGAAATGCATTTGGTTAATAACTTTCATCCCAAAATGAAAGACTTCAACAAGAGGAGAGATATCAAACATCTCCAACGCCCAAGTGAGAACTGCTCTCTCCAAAGCAAAACACAGCATCCATGGGACCTGATGGTGTCCCCGGCTGTGTGCTCCAAACTCAACGAGGAATTAAACCCACAGCTAGGACAGCTGTTTAATCATAGTCTTACCTCTGGATGTGGCGACTGCAACTGTGGTCCCACTTCACAAAGGCGGTGCCTCCCCATTAGCTTGACAAGCCTTATCTGCAAAGCCATGGAGAGGATCATAATGGACCTCATAAATAAAGACATAGGGAATTTGCAGACTTTGGATCCATCCCAGTTTGGCTTTGTCAAAGGCAGATCATGCCTTCTAAACTTGGTTGACTTTTTGAAACAGTCACCAAAGCCATTGATGAGGGAAAGGCAGTCCATACAGCCTACCTCGATCTGGCTAAGGCCTTTGATACAAACCCCACTCGGGTATCATTGAAAACTCATCAGCTTAAATGTTAACCCATACATCACAAGATGGGTTACAAACTGGCTGAGTGACAGAACCCACAGGGTCAGAGTTGCTGGCGCCATGTCAGACTCAAAGCCTGTCACAAGTGGTGTACCACAGGGCTCAGTC